>NC_072773.1:19106461-19328047 GCF_022539595.1 Amphiprion ocellaris
TTTATTCCAGTGGCAGCGGGTGATGGTGTGCTTGACTGTTCTTTAGTAATGTAAATAGGAATAATGATGGCAGAGCTGCCCAGATGCGCAAGAGAACCAAGTGTCCCATAAAGGCAGTGAAGAAAACTGCCAGCAGCTAAACAATAAATGTAAATTTGTCTTAAAACATCTGCTAGTGTTTGAAGAATAATTTGGGTTTATTTCAACGTGCATTTTCCATTGAAGGTGGAGTACGTGATTCTACTCCAATACATGTTTGGTTTGCTAACTGATTGTGAATGATCTGGTGGTCAAGAGGGCAGTGGGAGCAAAAGTGTCACACATGCTAACTAGCATTCTTTGTCCTCCAGGAGTCATGCTAATGCTGAACTCTTCACCGGCATCGTAGGAGGAGTTGCAGAAAACAGTGTGTATTGGAGCAAAAGGCAACATCCTCCCTGCTGCTTTCCAGAACAACTGGTGTTTCGTTTGTTGTCAGTTTGACTGAAAGTAAACACAGAACTTAGTCGTCACTTTGCTAACTCTGCATATTCATCTGCATGACCCGGATGTAAACTTCGATGAACATGGCCGTCGTTGAGATGGCGTTTCAGCCACGCTCTGCTCTCCTTCATGCTCAATAAAAGTTAATACAAGTGAAAATATGAGCTGCATGCAAACAATTTGGCATGTGTGAATGAATATGTAGGGTAATTAGGCTAATAGAGTTAGCAAAATAGCCACTCCCGGTTGCTAATTTCAGTTCATTCTACAAAACATTTTAAGCCACTGGTGAAAATCTGATCTCCAGTAAAGAAAGTTGCACCGGTTGTTCCGATATAAACTGCCGGCAGACCGTTCTGTGTGACGGAGATGGAAAGTAATGCAAAGTCAGCTGTCTCATATAAGGGTTTTCTATCGGGGTGGAGCCCGTTCGGAGTCAGTTCCCGACCTGGCACCGGTTTTTTGTCTTTCCACCAGCGGAGGTACGGCTCCGGGCTCCAAATACCGGGGCTCTTTCGGGCACCAACTCATTGCTGGGCCAGAGTTGGACAGAGTTGAGAGCCGAGCACGTCACGGGCAGGGGGCGGGGTTACGGTGACCGACGGTCAACGGTGGGAACAGAACCGCCATTTTTAAAAAAATAAAACAGCGGTGAAGCTGCTGCTCTCATCTTGTGAAGAAAACGTTTTGTGGAAAAATGGAAAACAAGAGCAAGCAGTGGATGGAGGAGGAGACCCAGTGCTTCCTGGCACTGTGGTCTTCTGCAGAGGTTCAGGCAAAGTTAGATGGAGCCACCAGGACGAAACCCATCTTTCAAGGAATCCTGCGGGAGATGGAGGCACAGGGATACGAGACCAGCTGCTGAACAAACTGAAAAAGTTAAATAAATAAAGAGTACAGAGACCAGAGGAGGGAGCTGGGACGACGCGGCAGTGGAAGGCCAAACAAGTGTCCGCATTTTGAATTATTGGACCATGTTCTTGGAGACCAGCCGGCTAACCAAGCCACAGGGGCCCTGAACTTAGCCACAGCCGCAGCCACACTGGAGTTGAGGACATGCCGACCCCCACTCCTGAAACTGGTAAGTCCTATTTCTCAAACATTGGCAGTAAACCCGCTAAGAATATGCCAGCTACAATATTCCCACATGAATATTATGAACGTGACGCCAGCTAACGTAGTATGGACACAGGATCAGTGATCGGAGGTTGGCTATTGTTTGCTAGCCAGTTAGCTGCGTGAAAGCTAACAAACAATGAAACGAGGCCCAAGTGGAACCTGAGAAAAGCAGTGGCAGCATTTCATTACACGACCTGTATTCAAAACCTCCCACATTGTTACATAATGTCCCATTTACTTATATTACTGCGCTATATTGTAATCATTGAAATTCATTACAATTCCAATTTATGTGTTGTTTATGTTTTCTATCAACAGACACACCATTCAACTTAAAGGAAATGTTTTCAACACGTGTGTTATATTCAACGATATATTTTGGTGTAAAACATAACTTCTTATATTACAAAAAACAAAAAACAAAAACGGAGAACCTTTAATGTTTGCTGACAAAATTTGGAGTTTCTCATTTACCACGTCTTCAGTCAATGTGAGCCGCACCAGAAGCACACTGGAGTTAAAAGGCTACACTGAATTTCTTTCTTAAAATGCGCAGCTTTGTGTATTAATGAACTCATTTGCTTACTCTTGCTGTAAAACACGAATGCACTGGTTGATCTTCTCAGTCCGCTGCGACTCCTGTCTATAGGAAATTCTTGTGAACATTTGCACTTGACTCAGCAGAATAAACTCTGTCAGACCTGCCTGCAGTTTAATTCATGGTATACAAACACAGTACAGAAGGTTTGGAATATACTGTATTTACAAAACAGACTCAACATCACAAACCTGTATGAAAACTAAGAAAACAAAGCTGCATTAACAATAGCATACAAACACTCAAAAAAAAAAAAACAATTTCCATGAAAGGAAATATAATTTTATGAGAGCAAATGAGATTTTTTCTGCACTTCCAGTTGAGACTGCTGACTAGCAATTACCACATGCCACAGATACTGTTGCAGCTGATAGGCAGAGACTTCATAAGCAACCACAGCACAAATATATCTTTAAATAAACAGAAAACCGTAAAACATTCATCAATACATTTTCAAGAGACTTCATGCACATTTGACTGGTGGTTATAAAGGCTGATGTAGCTCAGGCTAAGGGGTCAGGAGGGACGAGGAGATGCTGTGATCACTAGAAACAGAGTATCGACTCATGTTAACATCACATGCAACCACCCTGAAAGTCTACTACGAAGACAGAAGGTTACTCAGCACAATCATTTCTCCTGGTCAGTTTCAACCCTTCCTCTTCAGCCATACAGGTGGGTGTCTGATTGTCGTCATTTTTTGGAATGTAAACAGATTATGGCTGTTTCTGACCAAAAATTTGGATCTTGCTCATGGTTGCGAATTGTTAAAAGGAGGACTCCACCAATATAGCACTGCATTCGGATCAAAATTGGGACAGCAAAGCCACAGACATTAGCCATGTTTCTACGTAATTAAGTGAAATGTTGAAAAAAGAGGCTATTTACCTGTACTGCACAGAGTACAAGAAGTCTGAAACAAAACCAGTTGTTTGCAAACCTCTAAAAAACCTTGAAGAAGAAACAAAAGATTGCTCATCCACAGGAGAAGCATGAAGAGAAGTCTTCAGGAATTGTTTTCAATTGGGAAAGTTGTATTCATTCTTTGCTGTCAGCTGGTTGGCCATGTTTCACTCTGTACTGTATTTACTCAGGTCAGTGAAATGTTTTCTGCACCAGAACTTTTTCAAAACAGGCGTTTCCATCTCCCTTGAGGGCATCATCTCTTTGAAAACCTCCTCAAGTGAGCATAAAAAGGTGTTTCTAATTTAGCAGATTCCATTAAACTTTTCTGACGCAAAGCTTCAAAACATGAATCAAATTACACTGATAGAAACACGGCTGTTGTCGTTTTACTACATGAATTTCCCTTCCTGTCCTCCCCGTCTTCCTTGTAAAACCTACATTACCCATAATTCAAATTGACTTCCAACTGTTCAATGATTTCTGGTGTTATGCTAACAGAAGCATATGTAGCCTCAAGCTGCTAGTCTCAAACCAAGACAAGGAGTAGCTACAAAAGTCTCGTAAACTTGCTTACTTCAAACCCCCAGATTTGTTTCATGTTTAGACTTGCAGACTTCAGACCCAACTGTTGCTGCCAGTTTATCAGGTTTCATGTAGCTCCTTCTGGAGCCTCAACAACTTCTTTAACAGACAGTACGTATTAACACTCCCCAAGACCCGTAAACAGACTTGATGTGGTGGAGTTCCCCTTGACCATTTAAATACACTGTTTGTAAAAAAAACAAAACAAAAAAAAAACCAAATAAACAAATTCACTGCTGACACACAGATGTCCATACACAGAAACACCTCGCATTGTTGGGGATCGTCTCATCCACTGTTTGGGTAACATTCCCAAACAGCTCAGCTTCAAAGACACTGTTTGAAAAAACATACAACAAATAATAAATCTCACCTTTTTATGGAACTGTCTGCATGGCTCATTGCTGCCCCTTGTGGACATTTGGGGAAAAGACATCCACTACAACTGTAGCTCTCACATTTATGTATGAAGAGCACAGGCTGTGAATAATATTGTCAAAAACCAAATAAATTTATGTCTAAGACTTAAAAAGACACAAAACAGAGAAGAATAGAAAAAAGGGAAAAGTTGGAACCAATGATGCAGTTAACAATGATTATCAAAAATACTTCTGTTGATTCATTATTAACTTAAAGTGTTTTCATGCAGTTTACTTTGGTTTCACAAGAGAAAAGACTGAAATGAAAAATTCACTGGTTGGTTTGGTAAATGTATGTCTGGTTCACTTCCCCACCTCAAATAACAAGCTTCCTGTAGCTTTTCTTCAGGACCTACCAGAACTTTTTGCCATGCAGTGGCTAATATAGTCCACAACACAGGTTAGAAACACCAGGGGCCAGATGTATAAACAGTCCGTATGCACAAAAACCATGCAGACTACATGTCTCACACATAAACCAGTACTGATGAAAGAAAAAGATGCCTCTTCAGAAAGGAAATTGTGGAGATTAAATTTAAAGTCTAACAATTTTACTGATTCTGTTACTATTTTTGCAGATTTAGTGACTGGTGGAGCGGGTACAAGAATCAATGTGATGTTTAAGGGGTTCCTGTGTGCCCATTTCCACTGTGACTGAAATTTAACCCAAAGAATCACATGTGCACAAAATGCGACTTTAGAAATCCACTGAAAGAATGCTTATGCATATCTCTATCTCTGTGTGTACAGCTTTTAGGCATTTTTTCCTTTCATAAGTAACGGTATTTGTCTGTTAGCTACATTGTACAATAACTACAGTCGGATTACATGACACTTAATGGAAACGTGGAGCCTTATTGTAAAACTATGTGACAGGGCAATAGCGTCAGAGGACGTACCCTTCGAGTGTCCATCTAGTGTTTTTTAAGTGTTGCTCATGCCAAACACAAATTTCTTGCTGTGGGATGACTAAAGCAACATCTATCTATCTATCTGGCCCCAGGCCTTTCTGTACTTCACCCAGCCTCGAGTGATTTATCAGCACACAACAGCTTTGGCAGCCAAGCGGATTACAAGGAGCTCAGACACCGGTGTGTACATGCTCAGTCTTCCCTTCTGCCTTAGACAGCTTTAGCATTGTGATGAGGTAAATTCACAGTAAACTACTGACGGCACGACGAGGGAGAACAGACTGAACATGTGTGACAGGGATTTCAAGATCCAGACTCAGTGCGCCGGGTTCACATCCTGATTCTGGTTGAGATTGTTGTTGAGATTGTGGAGTGCTTGGTGGCGCTGGTGCCGGTGCAGGTGAATGGCGTTCGATTCAGGTATGTCAGTGGGTTCGAACGCACTCGACACCAGGGGCATGAACTGACGGAATATGCTGACGCTGCCGTGCCAGAAGGTCGGCTGAGGTAGTCGTCCAGCAAGAGTCCAGGAGCGGGTGGTCGGATCGTAGGCTTCCACCACATCTGAGAGCTCAAATGTATTGTCATAACCGCCGGATACATACAGTTTACCACCCAAGGCTGCAACGCTGCCTCCAACATGGACCTGGAAAAAGATCATTTAAAAACATTTACTTTATGTTGTAATAATGAAATTCATGAATGTATAAGAAAAAATAACAACGGCTATCTAGGAAAAAAACAAAACATTTTCTGCCCAAATTAGAAATTGGAAATGAGAAAACAGGCCAACAGAACAGGACTTCAGACTAACTTTTCCATTTGTAGCACTGGTTCTACCAGTGTTCTCGGTTGGTCACCTCCCACCCTCCCTACCCTTATTTGGTACAAATACTATTACAGCTTGCATGCTGTCATTCAATAACTTAGTGTTGCACTGATGTAAATATTGTCAGTTACTCAAGACTTGATATTTGTAAAATTATTTAATCGAAAAATATGTAGGTTTTGTCACCAGACTATTTCCTGGAGGTTGTCTGACAACACTGCCATAAAGTGTGCAAAAGCTAAACTCCCCACTTGCCTAACTTCTACCAATCAATGGGCACTACAATTTAATGATGTTCTCTTAATGTCTAACATGCTGACTACAGTAAAAACTAGCCAGACAGTTGACCAAAAATTAGTAGCAAAGTAGTGAAATAAGGTGCTTTAATGTCATGTTTGCCCAAGTTGAATCCACGTCATTTTATCTGCATGAGTAGAGTTTTCTGTATGCAGACTTTTCTACAAGCATTTCTAGCCTGTCTGTCAATGAACTGCTACACTGTCATTATGTGTGGTCCACATTTATCAAGTGCAAGTAAGCAAAAGTCAGGAAATTGCTGGTCGAACAGATTGACTATAACAAACCCAGCATCGCTCGTTCGGCCTGTTTTCTCATTTCCTATTTTTGACTTGAGCATTAAACCCTAAAATATGAAAAGCGACTGTTACATGCTTATTCAAAACAAACAACTAAATAAAATTTTCATTTTCTGATTTTGGTTTCTCATCATAAAAGGACAAATGATACTGTACATAGATTAACATGCAGCCCCTCAACTGACAAACAGTACTAAAAGCTTATTAGATAAGTCAAAGGCATGACTACATATATCAATAAATAACAGATAATTCACATGAACTGTAAAAATATTTTACTTTGATCACGCACATGCCCTGGACCAGTCATTGACCTGAATATCTTGTAGGTATATGCCCATCTCAGCAGTGACAGAGGAGTGAAAATATATAGTTTTATATTTCAATTCACAATATAATTGAACTATTTAAATTACAGTATTATTTCCTGATCTAAAATAAAGACATTCATCCAGACATCCCTATTACTGTATTCTCTGACGTGAAATCAATTGGTGACAAATTGCTGTACTGACAACAGCAGCTTTGTATTTGTATTCATGCATGTATTATCATACTGTGATAAACGGAGTGTGGTTGACATCTGTTACTGCGCTACATTAGAGATCACAAATGATTGCTATAAAAGCGTGCTAGCACCTCATGTGAAATACAAACCTGGGTCATCGGACTAATTTTGTCCCACTCGTTCTTCTGAGGATTATAGACATCGACCTCAGCAGAGTCATCCCTACAAATAGAAACCAAAGAGCGAAGTCAAATCACTGCCAAAACAATCACTGCTTCAAATGTACTAATGCCAGCTTCACTGACTATCGCACCAGTGATAACATGTTTCTTCATTGGAGTAAAGTCAAATTGTTCTACTCAGAATAATCAACCTACAAATGAACAGCCCAAGAAACCCAAAGCATAAAGCTACATGAAATCTAGATACAGTGAATTTATCTTAGAGCATAGAACTGTGGAGAACAGATTATGAATATTAGCGCACTCATGTGGTAGGACAAGAGAATGACTGATGTTCTCTTCTAAAGATGGTTTTAATAAAAGTGTTTACCAGAGGTGAGAGAAGTACTTATCCTTTACATACTAAAAGTATCAGTACTGCACTGTTAAAGCCCTAAACCTAACCTTTAAAATAAATGTCTCTATTTTTTGACATTTTTTTGTAAAATATTGGACAGATCTTTCTTGTTTGGCCACAGTTACTTATATTTAAAAAACAATGAGTTCAGATGTGAAGTCTGTCTGTGGTGGAACTGCTAAAAACTCAGACATATGGAACATAACATGACCCCAAGTACAAACTGCTTCATTGTAAAGTAGCACTGTTCATTAGTGTTGAAGCTTTAAGATGATCATATTTCACATTTATGATCATATTTATGTAGATCTTTACTAGTTGCAGGTATTTGAGAAATATTGTGAAGTAAAATACAGAACATTTCACTCTAACACTGAAATATCCAATTTCCAAAATATCCTTGAATTAGTTGAGTACTAGAGTAAATAAACGTCATTACTTTCCACCACTAAAATAAGCTTTCTTCTCACCTGACAAAGTAGATGAGGCCGTTGAGGGTCACAGTTTTCGGCGTGAAGGACCATGGAGGCAGTTGTCCACAGCTGACCATGGCCCAGCGGTTAGCGTCTGCATCGTAGCTCTGGATGGCCATGGTGTCTTCACCAGTCAGGGAGCCTATAGCATAGAGGCGTCCGCTGCATGCAGTGGTGGAGCAGTTGTCCATAGGATGCAGCATGCCAGGCAAAACCTCCCAGCTGTCCAGAGCGTGATCATAGCGCTCTGTGCTGTCCGACGCAATCACATAGAGCTGGCCTTTCAGCACACAGGAGCTGTGGTACTCACGGGCCTTCAGCATGGGTGACACCTCTGTCCACTCGTTCACACTGGACTTGTAGCGCCACACGCCATCATAGAGGCGAGAGCCATCAGAGCCACCTACAAGGACACAGACATGTAGTTTCATAAAAGATTTCCGTTTGCTGCTGCTCAGCTAATTGGTGAAAACTGCACAGCAAAATAGTCTGCAAACTGTTTTGCTCCACAGTGTCAATCACAGATGCAGAGGGAGTCTTCTTCCTTAAGTAGGTGTGGACGGCAGCAGCATTTAAAGCTACAGAAACTGAAACAGCAAATTTTGAACAGAGCTGAAAAGAGGGTGTGTTCTGTTGTGGTGAAAGTAATAATATTTGTGGTACTTTTAAGCTGAAAAACTGAAAGATGTATTTTGTGGACATGTGAGACTTCTAATTAGCTAAAAAAAAAAGGCACAATATTTGACCTTTAAGGCTGAAAGATGCCAGTGTATGTTAAGGATCGTAGAAGCCTTTTCAAAAAAATTGCACACTTTGAAATCAATGCAACACTTTCAAAGTTTCATATTCTCCAACACTCATGTTGAAAATGAGCAGAAATTAGGAGGTACTGCATTCATGTAACTGCCTGGCTAATGTAACTGAGCATGTACTGTGGGATATTCAATAGGAGTCCGTGGTTAAAATGGCTTTATTATAATAATAATTTTAAAAAAGCCTCAAATGTTGACTAGAGCAAATGTAAAATTTTTAAAGGCTCTCTATTTACAATGTCTCAGTCCATGAGATCTGCCCGTCAACATTATGCAATCATATGCTGCTGTTATTTCTGTCAGTGAGGCAGTTAGCTAATGCTGCTAAATTTATGGCCCACCATCAGCATCTCGTAGGAGTCACATACTGTGAGTAAGCAAGGGTCTGGGAGGAAACAGTTTTTTCAGACAAGGCTAGTCCACTGGTGATGATGATGGTACTGATGATGATCATGATAACACTGCTGCTGTCCTGGCAGCACACCATGTCCTGCCTCACTCTGCCGTGTTCACACATACAGTCACTGGCCAAAGAGCCTGCAGTTTATTTATAAGCACTGCCTCATGGCCATTTCATAAGATGAGGGAGCAGGAATGGAAATGTACTGACTGAAACTTACAGACCACTGTGAATCTAAAATACAGCAAATGTAACCACTGCAGTGTCTGTGGCTTGTCTTTTAGCCAGTGGGACACCAGATGAACTGAAGTCAGAAACATACCAGAATCTGATGACACAAATAACACATTTTAAGAGAAGTGTTGTGACTAACATAAATCGCACCTTTCCTTTAATGATTAATTATGATGACAAGTTATTTTTGTTTTCAATTACTAAAAAACAAAACAAATATATATATATATATACACACACACACACACACACACACACACACACACACACACACACACACACACACACACACACACACACACACATATATATGACAGAACAATAATACATGTTCTGTCATGTATTATTGTATCACTTTTCTTGATGATTTATGTTTTTGCTGTGGTTCTAGTATTGGCATCTATATATTTAAGAAGGTATCAAATCAAAGTCTGAGTTTTGGTATCATGACACTATTAACAATTGTTTCCATTACCAGTTAGTCTGTTGGTTATTTTCTGTTGATTACTACTTTGGTCTATAAAATGTTTACAATAAAGTAATTTTTTTTTTTTTTTAAATAGTAAAAAATATTGATCAGTCTTTTCCAAACCCCGTGATGACGTCCTCAAATGTCTCATTTTTAAACCCCAAAAAATTATTGTCACAGAAAAAATAATCAAATTCAAGAGGAGCATTTTTACCTTTTTTTTCTAAGATTACTAAAATCATCATAGCTCCATTTTAAACAGAGCCAAACAATTCTAAAAATAATTACTTTCCTTTAGCAATGATGAAATTTGAGTTTTCAGTGAGACCTACCCAATAATTCTAAAATCCCTCCATGGTTTTGAAGTCCAATCACTGTTTTCTGCCTGGTTGAACAGGTGAAATGGCTTACCTGTGACATACATATCGTTTCCAAGAGCAGCTATGCTGTAGCCTCCTCCGAGGTGGTCTGGGAATTCAGCCAGGTAGCGCCACTGTCCAGTCTGAGGGTTGTAACAGTCCACTGTGACCAGCTCGTCACAGTCCTGGTCACAGCCTCCTACCACCACCAGGATTTCCGCTAATCCTGTGGATGGCCGGGGTCGCATGCGGTGGCAAGGCCTGTCGTGGCGGTCATATTCACACGACTGGAAACTGCGAGCTTCATTCACCATTCGGAGGCATGTTGGTGAAAGGTAGACAAGTGGATCGCTCTCCACATGGGCCAACAGAAAGAACCTCCTGACGAAGGGGAGTCGGACCTGCTGGAGGAGCTCAGGCCAGTAGTGCAGCCGCCGCTGGAGATCAGCCTTTACCCAGCGTACTGCAATTTGATAAACTGTCTCCTCCTTGTCCACACAAAGCTCATTGTCTGACACAAACTCAAGGAGGCGCTTCCACGGCAACCGCTCAAAGTCCGTCCCTTTAGCCAGGTCCATGATATTTTTGAGGACAAAGCGCCGTGCACTTGCTGCAAGCTCTCTGCAAGCGTAGGCCTCTGCAAAGTCCTGGATCTCTAAGCAGTTGGAAACATCCAGCCGCTGCTCCAGAAAAGCACAGCAGGCCTCTTTGACTGAAGGGAACTGAAACAGATCAGCCGTCTTCAGCAGGAGGTCCACATTATCCTGAGTGACGGTGACCCGCCCTGTGTAGCAGAAGTCCACCAACAGGCCTAAAAGCTCAGCTGATACCTCGTGTAGAACTACCCGGTCCATAACACTTTCCCTCAGTGTTCCTGCGAACATAGCACGGAAGTAAGTGCTGGCGGCGGCCAGCACCGTGCGGTGACAATGGAACTCACGACCCTCGGCACATAAAGTCACATCGAAAAACTTTCGTTCTGCGCGGAGTTCGTGGATTCCCCGCAGCAGGTTGAAGGCGTGGGCCGTGTCAAAAAAAGGCAGTGTGGATGGTTGTGTCTGCAAGACTGGCTTTTCCATCTCTCCTCTGTCTGAGTGTCTCGTTTTCCAGTGGTCGTGCTCAGAATGCTGTTTTCATCTGAAACCAAAGATAAATAGACACCTACATCAAATTCAAACCCAACATACCATGTAGGGCTTCAACAAACTATTATTTTCACCGTTTATAATTTCTTGGTCAATAAAATGTAAAAAGAAGGGTCAAAATGCACATAGAAATTACTTATGTCAGACAACAGTCTAAAACCCAACAATATTTAGGTGCAACTAAAACATATTTGGTTTATAGTCAGATGAGACAAAAGCAAAGCTATTCTCACAACTCAGAAGCTGAGTTGACAGTTTTTCATGAAAAATTGCCTAAAACATTAAGTAGTTATTGTGTAACCACAGCAGTTCTTATACCATGTGTACCATTGTCAGACACTAATCTGTGGTATACACAGTTGCCTGCACAAGTATAAATGGCTATGATGGTTGATAGTATTCACAAAAGTTTCAAAGATCAAAAACAAAAGTATGTATTGACATTTCTACCACTTCGCTGACACATGAAATGCCTCCAGGCAAACACATCCAATTCATTTTCATTAGTTGACAGCATTAGTAAGTGGTAGTATAATTTAAGAAACAGTACAACCAAACAAGCAAGCAATGAAACATGCCAATGACAACTCAAGATTTTAGAATCAAAAAGCCAGTATTGTTTTTTCTCCTACCTGACGAGCCCCTCCAGGCACGTTTCACAAGCAAAGCTACAGCAAAAAACAGTCTAGAATATACGAGAGCAAAGCTCAGCACGACTCTAGTGAATACGACCAACTCCTTACCCGCGTTTAAGAAAGAGACCTGGCTTGTGCTCTGGGGCTATAAATACACCAGCAGTGTCCATTTCCAGACAGGGGTGGGGGTGTGGGGGATTTGGGAGAGAACACCTAACATGCAGTGGGCTGACGCTGTGTGGAGAGTATAACTCCCCCATCGGTATGTCTCTGTGGTCAGTCAGCGTGAGTAAGTGGTCTCTGAGAGAAGAGTCAGCTGAGCCTGGGCCTCCTCAACACATTCAGCACAGCAGCAGACCAAAACACAGCTCCCTGTCTTGATACCCAGAAATCTGCTTACCAAAGCACCACAGAAGCACAGATTTGCTGTGATCACAGGTCCAAACACAAAGAAGAGTTCTCTAGAGCCAAAGACAGTCTGTTAAGGTGAAACTAGCTGCCAATCAGCAGAACTTTAATCAAAAATAATCCCCCTTGTGATGGCAGAGTTGGTCTGCCAGTCTGGTTCGGACCAAATGACCTTAACAACTGTTGGATGATTATTATGAAATTTGGTCTACAGAGGATGAAATCTGTCTTTTCCTCGAACATCAACATGAGGTTGACATTTTTTGAGTTAAATTATTAGATTATTAAAAACTTTTTAATATCAATCAATCAATCTATCTATCTATACACGAATCAGACCTTGTTAACATAGTAATTGCCATACAAGAATATACCACTAAGTGCTTTACAAACCAGACTTGATGTTCTCTGATCTGAGCTACATTTAAAATACAGCCCAACAAAGACAAATTACAAGAAGACATAGGTGTGCAAATAAAAGAAAACTGAGATAAATGTATCCATAAGAACATTAAAAAGAAAGTAAATGAATAATAAAACCAATAGGAATAAAATAAAAGACCAATTAAGATTTAGAACAAGGTGAATCAATGAAAACAAGAAGAAAATTATTTGATAGACTGATTACATCCTTTACTTCTCCTTCAGCAAAATCATTATGTCACATTTTTGATTTGAGGCTACTCAACAACGACAACTGGAGTGCTAAACTCATAAATCTTAATAGAGTGTGATGGGTGCTGACCCAACACTGACAACAGCTAATAAAGTTGGCAGCGTAACGCTAAAGAACGCCTAAGGCTGACATGTCTCTTTTACTGCTGCCATGCAACATTGAAAGCGTTACATACTTAATTGTGACTGCTGGCGATTTCATTTGCTATTTTCCAATATTTATTACCCAGAATGTGTAAAATGAATGACATTGCTGGCGGTCTGAGCTGTGACAATTGACAAATATTGCACACTAACATGATACACTAAAAAAGTAAAAAAAAAAAAAAAAAAAAAAAGCTGACTTTGGTGTTTACCTTAAAGCACTGCAGAGTTTCCAGCTTGGCTGTAGATTACAGAAATAATCATGTTTATGGCATGCATAGTACAATGCATTGCTCTGATTTTTACAGATGTCAACAGCTGAAGATAATGCCAAAGTGTCTCAAATCTCAATTTACTACTTACGACTGAGTAAACCATGGACTGTCTAAAGTATGCCATTGATAAAAAACAACGGGGTGATTTAGAAACTGAATTAGAGCTGCAGTTGATTAAGTCAGTTAATTAATTTGAAACAACTGTAAGTAGTATTTAGAAATAATTTTTAAGAGAAAATGCTTTCATCCTCTCAATACATGATTTGCTGCTCTTCTTTACATCATTATAAACTTATTATCTTTGTCTTTTAAATTGCTCATCGGACAATACCTTTGAAGATATCACCTGGGATTGGGGGAAACTGTGGTGACTATTTCACAGACTGAACATTTAATTGATTTACTGAAAAAAAAAACCCCAATCCACTAATGAACTGATAATACAAAAAGCAGTATCTTTTAGCCTTAAACTCAATCTTTGGGATTTGTGCGTTGGTCAAACAAAAAGTAATTTGAATACATCACCTTGGGGTCTAGAAACTTGTGACAGCTCTTTCTGACCATTTTTTGACATGTTATAGACCACAAGGCTAATCAAGCCAATCATCTGAACATTAACCAAAAATGAAAGTAGATGTTAGTTGTAGCCCTGGTCATAAATGTAGACATTAAGTGGAGAGAGAGAGAGAGAGAGAGAGGGAGAGAGGGAGGGAGGGAGAGGGAGGGAGGGAGGGAGGGAGGGAGGGAGAGAGGGAGAGAGGGAGGGAGGGAGAGGGAGGGAGGGAGGGAGGGAGGGAGAGAGGGAGAGAGAGAGGGAGAGAGAGAGAGAGAGAGAGAGAGAGAGAGAGAGAGAGAGAAAAAAACAAAATCCTGTAACTCATTCGTGGCTGCAGTTCATTTTGACCTTGTATTGAGATTCAATTTCAGTGATTCCCTCCTGTAAAATCACCAGGAGAACTGGAACAGATTGTGGTTTTGTTAGTAACCTGTATTAAATGCCCATCCAAGCCTCTTGTCAATACTTGGAGATGATCATTCCTTCTCAAAATACACAGGTATCTCCTTACAGAGATTTGTTTAAAGGTTGTAATAAAGCCCCTGTTCCACTGGCCAAAGGATTTAGCACACATTCCACACCAGGGTTCAACAATGCTGCAGTCCAAACAGCTCTGTGAGGGATCAAACTGCTCTCCTGAAGGGCAGACGGTCCCTCACAGGCCAGACCCGCTCTTAAAAAACACATCTTCCCAACTTCTGTGTAAGTGATTGTATTTATGTTTGAGTGGATGATGGAATTTCCTTACGTAGAATTGATGAGCTTTCCTTTCACTCAGACGTGTATGTGAGTTCTTACTTCCACTGACCTCTGCTTCTTTACCGATATATTTCAGCAGGTTTATCATTTACTGTGCATTATCACCAACAGTAAACTCATAGGGGTAGTTTAGAACTCAATCAGGAGTACTGAGCAACATAGAACCAGTGTATTTACCAAACAGTTCCAAGAATAGCTGGTAGAAATTAATACTCTCAGAAGCAGGAGAGAGGGGAGGTAACAGGAAGGGAAACAAGAAGAGGTGGAAACAATTTTAATGCTATGAGTGACGAGCACAGAGAGACCAGTGTAACAGCCAGGATATGACTATGACCCCAGCTACCTACCTCTAGCTACAGAGGTGAAAGGGATATAGTGCCCCCTTTCCTTTCTGACCATAACAGTAACAGCTTGTCTACACCTGAAGCTGAACTCATGACCTGCAGGATGAAAACACTCAGAGAAGTACAATGCTGTTAGTCAGAGGACTTAGTGACACCCAGGCCAAAACTCTAGAGGATGTCTGGTGTGTGTCACTTTCAATTCCTTAAAAAGGTTGATGAGAGGGTCTATTCCTGCATTTAGGAGCCATCTTACCAATGTATGTGTAGACAAACAATCAGACCTAGTGTAAATAGTAACTATGAGATAGAAATGAACCTACTGCACTGAATCACAGTTAAAACATTCAGTAACAAGACACAAAGTCTACAGTCAGCCATAATAGCAGCTCTGTGAGGTTGTGCTGCACAGTAGGGCTTTAGTCTCTGGGTCAATCGCTCAGCAAGTTGGTCAATATCTTCTCAGTTTCTACTTCTTTTTGGATGGACAATCAGAAATGTTACTTTCAGTAGGAGAACAGCGCCACATTAACAGCTTTCCAGGATTAATCCATTATTTTTTGCAGCAAGAGGAACAGGCTACCTAGGAACACCACCACACTTTCACTACCTTGAACTCAACCTAATGAAGGCTGCTACATCCATCTTGTCTAACATTTGTATTTTCTCAACATTTACTCATTTACTGAACTGACACCAAGTCATCTGTGTGCCCACATTTTAAAGTGTAAACTTTGCAAACAACAGTTTGCATATTGCAGATGAATAACAAACATGACACATCATCTAAAAACAGTAAGCTAACTGGTGTTGGTAACATTAGCATGTTTGGCAGGTATAATGTTTACTATGTTCACCATCATAATTCAGCTTGATACCTTCCTAGCATTTGTAAATAAGTGTTAAACAGAGAACATCTGCAGTTGACGTGAATGGCATTATTTTTTTTTAGATATGTGATCAAAAACAAAAATACTGAGCGAACTACATCTTCTAGATGAAAATTCACAAAAAATGACAACATTATTATAAGGGACAACATATAAATACAATTTCACATCAATCTATCCAAATACATTTGTGGTTTTGGTATCATTGATCCATCTGTCATTAATATATTTTACAACAAACAAAAATGTCAAATTTACTTTATGTTGTCATGACAACAAAAAATGCACTCTCCTGCAAAGTGGTGGAGTGTCTGTGCAACATCGCCTGACAAATGACAAAGTAAAAGATTCCAAAGCACGTGACTCGGGAAACAAAACCACTGGTCAAAGACCTCTGGCTTGCAGGAGTTGCAGTCCACAGTGACGGATGTTTATCTGGGAGTTGCTTTGTGGATTTGAACACAGTAAATCAAAAACAGTCTCAGTTTACATGTAGGTGTTGACACAGTGTGGTCCTTGTCTCCTGATTCAGTCTCAGTGTTGCCCCTTGCTGGTGCAAGCTTGTAATTACCACCAAAGACAATTTACATACAGGTTTTAGCTCTATTTAACATTTTTGTCTGTCTGATAGCAACTAGGGATGCAAATTTTAGAATTTTCTTAACCAACAGTCAGACATGTTATCAATCATTAATCAGCTAACAGTTCTTTATTAATACATGTGCTTTAGGCAGAGGCTATTAAGCATCACAGAAGTCTTTGTCATGGCAGCCCACCGCTACAGCCCCACAATTTTCTCAACTTGGCAATATGGAACTGATCCGAGAGACCGCCTCTTCAGGTCATTACAGTATTAAACACAGCAAACAAGCTCCAGTCTTTCATTTCAATAAATCGTACTTCAGCTAATCTGCAACACATTTTTTGATGTGCATATCCTGTGTCTTGCGCCTTATCAATTAATCTAGTTTTCCTGATCAACTTAATTAATCAATAAATCACTACCATCCCTTATGATTAACAGTACCTCTTGCTGCAATGTGGCTGTTCATGTCAACAGGATTTCTGCAAGGTTTACCAAGAAAATTTAAGATATTTTAAGATCTTTTAATAAATCATACGATGCAATTATATATCATATGACCAAAAATTTGCCATATTTATCAGCATATTTTTTTAGACATCCAGCACTTGATACGTAAAAATGTAAAATAATCTGCTATAGGTTAGCCTTTTAAAATGTATTTTTATCATTCTTTTTGAACCACAAAATCAGTTCTTCTACTGTAAACTGTATTCATATTGTGGGGGATCTGTGGGACCTTAGGCTAACTTATTAACCAATCTACGGGGAATAAGTATATGATATTAGGCTAGCTAGCCAGACAATTGGCAGTTTTTAAAGTCTATGTATAGTGATAAACCAATTAATCAGGCCAATTAAATGCCATTCTGAAATAACTGGCAGCTGCTGATTAGCGGGAGAATGTCTAACAAGAGCTGTGTTTGATCAATCACTAAACATGTCTTTCTAGAGCTCTGTTTTTAAAGCAAAGTTTTCCACAAGCGTTCACAACAGTCCAAGACAATTAAGATTGCGGCCCACAACATTCTGGCTTCACTTTTGTGCAGCCAGAGAAAGTGGTGACCCTTGCCCAGCTTTATATACAGTACGGTAATTAGGAACAGCACAAGCCAGGGGGCTCAATGAAGCATAGGCATTACAATTGATTACTGAATACACCTTTGCTACAGTGCTAATGATACCAACTAAAATTCAAATAAAAACTAAGAAACTAACAGCCTCTTGTAGCAAAATCCACTGTTACGACAATCCCACTTCCAATAGGAATTTAATGTCTCCAGACAATCTACAGTTAGATTAAAAAGTTATCTATAAGTGTCTACAGAAGGCAAGAGTAAGACTTTTTAAAAACTGAACTAAAAGCTTCTGAAAAGACTCTTGAAGATCTGCAGATACAATGCATTTAATATTTTAGTTTACATGTGTGAAAGTAAGTCTGCTTTGAAGATGACAGAGAATGTGAAAAGAAGCAGAGAACATGGAAAGGCTTTTTTCTGCAATAATAACAAAATCCATCCATCAACACGATGACACATTATGCAACATTTGCCTGGCATCTAGCAGCCTAACAACCACACAAAGACATCTGCTCACTCTGCTGTCACTCCAGGCTGCTCAGCCATCAGACTGCAGCAACATAAACCCTGGTCCTCCACAGCTGAGCCTGTCCTGGCCATAAAAAGGCAACCACACCACAGTCACCTCATTCCCTGCTGAGGAGGTCCAGCACAAGGCCACCAGAAGCAACGACACAGATAAGAGACAGTGTGAGAGTGGACATCTTCTTGACAGTGTCTCATGTAAACAGTTTGCTTGTAGCTGTAGAAATTATTTCACAATCTCACGGTGACCAGTTGCAGTGCATGGGGGTGGATATGATGGCCGTTTCTATGATCAGTGATTCTGCCTACTTTAATGTAAAATGCCTGTCAACACCTCAGATCCCAAGCTACTGTCTTCAATTTTTTTCCATACAAAATCATTTACTATACTGTAAAAAGAATGCTTTTGTAAAAACATTTTTATCTTAATTTTTTAATTCAAATTTTACAATTTTTAAACAGATTTTTCTTGTTTTGCTATGTTTTATATAATAACTACTAAAATCACAGGAAAAAACTTTCTAATTATCATGTTAACTGTAAAAAAAAACAGACCAAGACTGTAAATAATGTCCATGCCAAAGGTTTTATAGATGATATATAATATACAACATTTGACTACACAGTTACTTTATTTTTATTCATATTGGCGGTTATTTGAAAGAAAAATATTGGTACTAAGGATTGAAAAATGGTAAATAAACTTCTATCTGCAAATTTCCCAAGATTTGTTAGACTACAGATAACTAGTAAAATTGCAGGAAAAAAAGTATTAATTTACAGGGGAATGGTGAAAAACATTTACCAAAACTGGAAGAAATGTCCATATCCAAAAAAATCTGAATGTTTGATCATAAAATGAAATAAATATTTGACTGAATTTAATATCATTTTATTGATATTTTTTAGTATTTAAAATCAAGCATCTAAATCAAGGGTGAATAAATATTTACAAGCAGACTACAATTTCAAACCCACCAATGCATTTACATAAACTAAGAGACTATCTCTTAAGTCTCAACAGGAAATTTAGATTTGTTAGCAGAGTAAGTTTACTGTACAGACAGACGGTACTAAACTTACAGTGCAGTTAAGGAAACAGTTGCATTTCATGTAGTATATTGTGATACAGTTTCAATTTCTATCATCATTCATTGTCTTTGCCATTTTCAGAATAATAAAATGATGCTAGAGAAATTCTGCTGTGGAGCTCGGTTCAGTTTGGTTTTTTTTCACCAGTGAACATTCAGATTAGATCAACTGGAACATTTTTGCTTTACAAATGAATTAGGTAGTGACACATCATTTCAGACTTAACACCATATGAGGGAATCACATATTTCAATCATGAATGAATGAATGAACTATTTGAAAAAACTATGACTGACAAGAGCTCATACTTAAATATTGTACATTTATTTCACAGGCATAGTTACTATGCGCTTGTCAGAGTAAGATTGTAAACGTACATCATCAGCTTGCAAAATGTGACACAGTTATAGATCAAGCTAAATAATTACATAGGCTCCTTTACAGACATAATTAAAATGTCAATAATTTCAAAATTAAGGGTCCTTTTATTTGTGATATATGGAATTTGAATATTTTTATACTGTTGTATCCCTACAATTCCTTATATAAATAATCTCTAATCTACTTCTTCTACTACCATACCCTGCAAGTGATGATTTCTTTAAATTAACATAGAGCCCAGTTCCTGTCAAATAACTAATTACAGGGTTTGTTAATTAGTGTGTTATTAAGAATGTGGGGAGTTTTAGTGTCACCCAGAAGGATTTTTTCTGTCTTGTGACTCAGACATTTTTTCCTGCCAGGGATGAAATCAAATACCAAGTAATGTTCTTTCATCTGCCCCTACATTCCTCTAATTCCTCCTCCTGTACCAAGAGTTATTATAAACATCTGTATCACTCAGGTTGCAGCCATACATGTCCATGGTAATGAGCACAGAGAGGCTTTGGTCATGAATTACTTTGAAAAACAAGCCTTGTATGGCTCATGATAATATTCAAATGTGGCAGCTAATGTTAGATTGCAGCTGAGATGCAATGCCAGGCCCAAAGCTACAGACACAGATGTAGTGTCAATAAAAGCTAAAGCTTACTTATAAAGCTAACAGCACGATGTTGTGGAAAAACTGTTAGCAACTTCGGTGTAGCCAACTATTTTAATGATCTGTTTATGTGGCCAGAAAGGCTTTTCATCACATTGCTGTACGTATAACAACATGCAGCCTGTATCTGAAACGAACATTTTTGAGGCACAAGCTCATTTTTCATCTGTAACACAGAGGCAGAACATAAAAGTAGAGTCATGTATTTATACGAAGCTCGTAACGATATTTTCCAGTCGGACATTAGCTAATGTTAAACTGTCGTCCGCTTGGACAAAACAACAACCTTAAAAAACGGGCAGAATCAGTTTTAGACGACTTACCGATATGAGTCTTCGTCAGGTGGTTGTTATTTATTGAGTGTAAGGCGTGAGCATGTTACAAATCGAGCCAACGTGAAAGTTTGATGCCGCGGATGAGCTCGGCCTCCTCTGCGCCATGACAGCCTGTACTGGAACTAATGCTGCCTTCAGGTGCTGTCGGAAAAATCTAAGTTCTGCCAGAACAGCATCGTCGGTACATCCACAGCTGCTTTGATTAGGGTCGAGCTGCTATAAAGAAATAGTTTTTTGTTTGTTTAAGTTTTACTTCACCTGCTCTAGATTTTAACCAATCTAATTCTTTTTACTACAGTCAAAATCAAAACAAACATAAAAGACAGTTTTCCAATAGTCAAATAGTGGTTGTAGTCATTGCACTGTGACTGAAATGTTAATAATATATTGAAAAACCTTGATTGCATTCACGAGGGTTGCATTGTAAAGATAAAGTCCATATGATAATTCCAAAAGATAACATTTTTTCCTACATTTTATATATGAAGCCATTTATAAATCCTGTCTAGTTTCTAAATATAAACAAAGATAGTAGACATACCAAACACATACAGCCCAGATATTGAAAACAATATGACTAGTACATCAGCATCACCATAATTAATAATGCTGTATGGTCTACCCGTAATATTTCTATTAGGTTAAGTTCCATTCGTAGCCATATTAATACAGTTACAGTATCCCTAATATGTGCTTTACTCAGGTAAAATCACCATAAATAACACTATATGGTTTTCAGCCAATAGTTACAGTCGATAGGTTACTTTTATAATGCCAGTCATAATCTTCTTTACTGGAGGACACTATAACGCAACAGCTGCTGTCATAAGCGTTGCCTCAACTCGACTATTTAGAAAAGTGCTATAAAAATGAAGTTATTGTTATTTTTTCCTGTATTTGTAGTTGTGTCAAGCCTGATTACTCTGTAAACTACAAACATTTGTTTTGTCACAATTATTCAGTTGCAAGAAATGTAGATGTAATATGATGGGCAATAAGTTTTAGACAGTTGACCACTCTTTGTCATGTCTCCAAACAAATTAAAGACAGACAATCTTAAAATAATAAGAAGAACATCAGTACAAATGATAATATAAATAATGAACAGCATTCTCTGCTTTTTGCACTGCATCATCATGTGGCAATTATCATTTTGCACTACTGTGTTTATATATTCCTTTCTAGCTTATTCTCTTTCCATATGCCTCGGTGACACCAACAGCCAAAACCAAATTCCTTGTATTTTTTGGACATACTTGGCCATTAAAGCTGATTCTGATTCTGATGAGAACATTGCTAATGTTACCACATTAATAATGACAACTTGCTGTATTTTTGTTGTTGTTATTGTTGTTGCTGTTGTTGCTGTTGTTTTGATGAATATGTAATTCAGACATTTTGCATTACAATGTATCCTAACACTTATTTGGGTAAACCTCAAGTAGAGTTAGAAGAGTAGTTTTACCTTGTAGTGGACAATGATATAATAATAATATCCCCTTTGCATGGATTTTAAGTTATAGAGAGGTCCTATAGGAGAAAAATTTCCTCATAAAAACACCTCCATAAAATATTTTATGCTATTATTATTTTCCTTTTTCACTGAGTTACATTTTTTTATAACTACCAAGTATTTATTAATTTCAGAATTTAACACTTCAAAAGCCAGTGTGTTAACATAATATTGCTTCTTACACAAAACAAGAAAAGGTACAATTAGAAGCCTTAAACACAGTATTGAAAACTGGCTCTCCATAGCAAAAAAAGGTAAAACATGCAATTTTCCTTTTACTGCAGTAAGTAACAACATCTTAAATTTTAGGAATTGTTTGACCAATGACTCTCATTTACTGCTATTATTTTAAGAAGGCTTATTTGAAAAGTGTTAGCTGCATTTGAACTTACTATTAAACCCTCCAACCCGCTGTTTTCCAAAGATGTGAAAATCATAACCAAGGACAACATCCGATTTATGGAGCAGTGCCGTACTGGGGCCTGTACTATAAAGCAAGTTCACGATACCCCGAGTACTTTTCGATACGGGGTTTCACTTAAGCTAACAAGTCAGTAAGTCAAGTCAGGGTTTCCGAACATGGCCATGAGCATATTCACATGAAAAGGTCACCAGTTGCAAGGATTGACAGGCCTACTGGCACCAGAGTGGCATAGTTATAATTTATGAAGATTTTAAGCACATAGTACAGACTAATAGGAACACAGCTGCATCACAAAAGCAGAAGAAAAACTTCCATAAACTGCAAACTGTGTGAAATTAATATGTTCATCTACATCTCTGTCCCTTTATGTATATGTTAAGCTGTAGGTTTCTTATTCAAGATTCAGTTTAAATATCATTATGCATCACAAGATTGTATAATGAAATTACAGATGCTGTCCCTATATGCTAGTCATTAAAAAGACTAATTATTTAATGAATAAATAATCAAGTAACAAAAATAAAACCATTTTTATGGAGATGTGGTAAATGAATTCAGTAATCTCACATTCAAAGACATTATTTTGGCTTTTAGACAGTTTAAGTCTTAATACTCTTTTAGCTGCAGCTCTGAAGATGTTAAACGGTGAGTAAGTAAAAAATAAATATAAAAACATCACTCAATTTGATACAGAGATTTAATGCAGACCAACAAGTGTGAGGCTTTAGTGCTTTGATTATTTTGTTTTAGCATTATATCACTTTACAAAGGCAAATAAATCAATGAAGTGAAGTTGCTTGCCGCTCAAAAAACTGTTATAATTGTCTCACTGTCTCTTCACCAAGCTGCACTGGTTTTTAAAGGAATTACAATGCCATTTTTAAAGAGAAGTAATCGGTCAGGAGGTGATGTTTAATATGCGCCGACCTCTTATCTTTTACATAACCTGCTCTGGAGAAGGTTAGGAGTTCAGCAAAAGTCCCGAAAACCCAATGTTAACCTGAAGTTACATCCATAACTTTAAATCCTGCTTTGTAGTACAGACCTGTAGGTTTCACGGTTGGCCTCACCAACCTGCACTGGGTTGAAGCATTACTGTGTCAAATGGTCGCTTAATGTTGTGAATAGGTGCCAGTTTTCCTCAGGCTTTTTGGGTGATAAAATAATTGTTCTGTTCAGTCATTTTACCGAACAGATCAGGAGGCTAAGTAGGAAATTATAGTCATGAATATAGAGAAAGTGTCATTTCATTGTTATAAAATAGCTGAGAGTGAGTTTTACTATTGTAATGTCCTCAGCCAACTTCCCATTAGATAAATCATCTAGTACAGCTGTTGTAGCTGATGTTATGTAGTGAACTAAGTTGTATCATCTGATAAAATAATTGTGATTCATCACGAATGATCAAGACAAACAACAGAATGAAATAAACATCAGAGTGGTTAGCTAGTTCACATTTCTGAGGTATCATCCAGTGTTTCTCTGGTTATAGGACTGGAGAAGAAAACCACAAAAACTGAAAACAGATGTGCATTAGAACTTTTTTGTCCCTTCTTCCTCACATAAATCATCTAACGAGACCTCAGATTTATCTGCTGTCTCTGTGTATGAAATTGGATATAAAGTAGCTCAAACCTGCTGCAGCTACAACAGGAACAAGCTGCTGACACACTGATGCTTCACTATTAATAATCTAATGATGTCATATATAATAATCAGACAGGTCAAACCACTAGTTTTATTTTAATGCTTAATTACATTCTGGTGCTAAAACATATGTAGTTTTACTGAAGTAGGATCATTTGTGCAGGACTTTTACTTGCAATGGAGTATTTTCTACATTTCTGTAGTGGTACTTTTACTTAAGTACTTGATCTGAATACTTAAATACTGATACTAAATACTCCACCACTGATTAATGTTGCAGCTGGTTCTTGAATACAGCTTTTTCATTATAGTTTAATTAGCCAAACAGTCCATTTTTTTTTAATCTTAATTGCTTTCATTCTTCTTGGTCTTTTCTATTGTATACTGCATTTCATTTAAAGACAATTTAAGTTATCTTTGGGACAATGCAGTGTTTGCAAATGAGTTTGTATTAAGGAGACAAGCTCATATTTCAAACTGTGATCTTGAAATTAAGAAATCCCCCCAGTCCTCCATCATGTCCTGGAGTGTTGGCATTTCTCTCTTATTTTGTAATTAAAACTAAAACCCAGCACATCAACATATTCCTTCTCCCACTGGCACCACTTGGAAAATATATATTCACTGAAAGGCATAGTTGTGTAAATAAATAATCATGTTGGACAACAGTAAGCAGTTTCTATGAATATAATACATTTTTACTCCTGGTTTGAAGTGTTTCAATCAATCTGCTCTGCTTGTGTCTGAATTGTCTGAATAATGAAACTGTCACAGAAAAAAGGAAATGAAACTGACCTTTCATATTCATACTATTCCTGTATCTGGTAATAAATTCAACCATCAGGCCCTCTTAATCACTTTGCACCGATTTTAACCAGCAGAAACCTTCACAGGGAATATTCACTGAGGCCATCGCAATGTTTAATTCAATAAACTGCTTAAAATTCAGTCCATGGAGGACACCTGTGCATCTATCTACCTTTGCTGCTCATTGCAGAGTGATAATGAGGAGAGAAAAAAGACACAATGGCCTGGAATGTAAAATAAAGCGCAGAATAGCCTTTGCAGTGCAATTAGCAGTGCCCTGCTGCTGAACTCTCGCTGGCTTCACTGTGTCCCTCAGGCAGCGGAGATGTGGGAGCTGCTGATGGACACCTTCCACGGAGGTGACATTGACCAAATGCTGCTAAATTGGATGCTCACAAAGGGTTTTCTAACAGCTGATAGTGACATTTACATCCCCTCTATCAGATTGAGTAATTAAATGTTGATTGTGACACTTGGTTATCATTCTCACATCAAAGGAGGATGTTCTGGAAGCCTTAACCTCAATATATTCCTGTAAGACACAGTTTTAGGGAAAGTGACATTTTTTGTAAATGTCACATACAGGATATTTAAGGTGTTTAATAGATTCTCTCCGAAATCCACTCTCGTGTTAATGTCATTTTTGGTCTTCTGACAGAAACATCTGGCTGTTTGCCTGCGAAATGTTTCACTGTGTTCACCAGCTGATGGTTATCTTTCTCTGTTGTTTGGTGATGAGGAGGTGGTGGACACTGCAGCTTCAGTTTTACACATTTCTGACACCAACTTACTGAATGCAAATAAATCAATCACAGTGGAAAAATAAGTCAAAGCCATTCCAAGATTTGACCATTAATTTGTGTTTTCTTTTCGTTCCCTGCAGCCAAGTTCGAGATGAAGAAATCTTCAGCTCTGAAGAGAAGCAGGTATGTTTATTCATATTATCATACACAAAGGTCATTCAAAGTGCTTTACATGCAAAAAATTAAAACATGCAAAAAAATGCATGCAAAATGCAAAACATGCAGAACATTCATTAAACAAAAACAGTACAGACAAGAGGAATGAAGTGCAAAACAGAGTGACAAAAAAACTGCAGAAAAGGACAAAAGATTTAAAAATATATATAAAGACCAGTCAATTCAGCTGAAAACTATGGAGGCCCCTTGGATGAAAAAAAGAAAGAAGAAAAAATTACCAAGACCTGGCTGACTGAGAATCTACACTGACACAAGGCATGTTAAAAAGAAAAAAAGCTGGATATACACCTGTTATATCACTAGATGGCGACATTCTATAGTTTTTATCATACAGTCTATGGTTTGTATACATCTGTTGACCAAAGCTTCGGAGGACTGAAATAATTTCCCCCATTCTAGGGATACCTGACCGGAAACCTTATCTGTAAATACAGTTTCAAACAAACAAAACATACACTTAAAGAGCTCATGTGTCAGCAGTAGTCTGATTACATCTGTTTACATATGACTGTGGCATCCTAAAGCAGCAGCTAAAGCATTAATATGAGGTTAGTTTTGTCTGCAGCCATGCTTCCATATCACATTTTTTAAAAATATTTATTTTGCATTATAAAGTATCACATCAGGAAAAAGTTCCTGGGAACTGCAAAATTCAAGAAAAATATCCCAAATTTTAAAAAGCGTGATGTGACTTTTGTTGAAAACATCTTTAATAAATAACTTCTGACACTGAAAACATTTAACTCACAACACCAAACAGCTGTTTCTGATTCTGTTGTTGTCTGGACAGTATGAAACGATCCCTGCTAACATGAAAGAGTAATTACAACTGGTCCGACTGAAAACCTGAAGATTTCCCTCCATTTTTCTGACCAAAGTTTTGTTTGTTTGTTTTGTTTTTGTTTCTTCAACAACAGAGAAGTGCGTGTGTGCATGCGTGCGTGTGCGTGTGTGTGTGTATCATGTTAGAAGTTCATTTCAAGTTCACATTAGTTCCATAGCTGTCATAACCCTTACATCTGGCAGTCTTGTGTAAACATTTAGTATCTATACAAGTGTTGTGATTTTGTGGCGCATGAACTTAAATAGCTTTGACCATTGTAATTTTGATGGCATTTGAACTGGCAAATGTCACAGTATGTCATTGGAAACTGTATTCTGTCATTTAGCCTGAAGTTAAGGGTACATGATGTTATTTTTGTGACATGTAATTTCAAAGCTGCGAATGTACTTTAAAAGTACATTGGTAAGATGCGTCAGTTGTGTCGTATTTTGTTGCTCACCACCGTGGGTGTATAATAATGTGTATACTAGCAAGCTAATATTAGTTTAGTTTCTTTAGCTATACAAAAGCTACATCCGTCATATCTATATTAGACTGATAATTGATGTAGTGGTGTGTAAATTTTCCACTTAATAAGCTTTTAGGTTAACAATTTTTTACAATGTTTTTAGAAACTTTCCATGCAGTAAAGAGTGATACATTTTGTGAATGTCAACGTGGACATTTAATCTCTAACTTTTACTTTTTAGTAAATAATAATAATAATAATAATAATAATAATAATAACAATTTATTTATAAAGCACTTTCAGTCAAAGTGCTGTACATAGAGATAAAAAACAATAAAAACAGATAAAAGCAATTAAAACAAAACAATAGAAAATACATCAGCAAAACAAACAATTTAGGATTCATATGTAACAGTAAACAAGTGGGTCTTCAGCTTTGTTTTAAATACATCAATGGAAGATGCCTGCCTAATTTCAACAGGTAGATTTCACTTAACTGATTTCACAGTTTAGTGAAATGTAAACTCATATCTTCGTATTTTTGTTCATTTGCTACACAGGTGTGTCAGATCAATTGTGATGTTGTTTTCTAATGCAGGTCATATTGTACATTAGCAAGCTAATGTTAGCTTAGTCCCCTTAGCTGCACAAAAGCTACACTTAGCATATCTGTGCAAGCACTAGATGCATTTGTATTCAAAGTTAGTTATGTGTAAATTTGCCACTTGATAAACACTTAGGTCAACTCATTTGCTAAGTTTCCAAAGAGTTTTCTGCTGAAGAGTGGTAAACGTCTAAATACAGCCTTTTGGTAAATGAACATGCTAAGTTCTGTCTGAATGAGCACTCTGCTCACTTTCTTGTTAAAGTTGTGATGGCAATTCTCTAGGTTGGACCGAGTAACATTTTTGTATCACTTTCAACATGACACAAGTCTGAACTGCTGTCACAACCAGTCACAATAACCAATGGACACAGACATCCACATTTCAGCACCAATAGTGATCTAAAAGCATCACAGGGAGCAAAAGACAGTTTGTGTGCCACAGAGCATCATCACTCTACATTGTCAAATCTATTAGGCTACAAACTGAAATGTCCAAAAAGCACAACTTTACTGCAAAAGAATGGCACTTATAGCCTGGAATAATGATACTCACCAAAATAAAGGCATTCCATTATTTTTTGCTACAGTATGTTGACGAGTTAAAGTTTAGTTTGTTGCTTCCAGTGGTTTGTGTGTCTTTCCTCTGAGTTGATTAAATACCTGCAGCATGAGGCAACAGCTGGATGCAACTATTTGTTTTGCATTACATTAGATTCCTATGTGTACCTTAAAGAAAATGCCAAGATAGAGCATGGATGCATTATTCAAGGACTGTCAGCCTGCTTACCGTAGTCATGAAAATATTTTTTGTGTGCATATTTTTGTATATTTATATTATCTCCATCCATCCATCCATCCATCCATCCATCCATCCATCCATCCATCTACATTACATTTTTGGCAGTTCAGTTAAATGTGCACTCTGCATCAAATATTCTGTGACCCAAATGCAGTTTTGCAAAGTGCGTTCTAAGATTTTGGTTTTAATTTACTAAAATTAGTGAACAATTATTCCAAACAGCCCGGGAAATTAGCTAATCTTTCACATCTGCTGTTTTTGTGATTGATTTTTAAGTTTTGAAGATTTTCAAGTGATTCATGCAAATTTATTTAGCATTAATTTAGCTGGAGGTACTTGTGGAGAAACAAGTGTGATGAATTCTTGTGCAAAAATATTTCCTGCAACAGTATTTTTATTCAAACAAACAAACAAACAAAAATATTCTATGTATTATATATCTCCATTGTTCAGACTGTTTGATGTAGTTCATGGCCGATGCCCTAAAGTGCTTTATTCTGTAAAAATGTGAAAGTGAACATCATTCATGAATTTATGCATTAGCAAAAAATGGATTGATGTAAATTATTCAAGTAGGCCAATAACTTCAGTTACCACCGAATACGGTGTTAAGCTGATTTTAAAGAGTATAATTCATCCTGCGCCAATCAGTCAAAAAATTAGATAGATACCGTATTTTTTCTTGCTGTGGTTAAAAGCGGGCAAACTTTCAGTGTATAAAAACCCCTCATGGTGCAGTAGTAAATAGATAGTAGTTACGTCCATAATGCTAATGCTTTTTGAATGTTTGTTGTTGTGATGTTCTGCTGCATATTTAAGGACACAGCACAATCACTGTGTAAATTA
The DNA here is from genome assembly GCF_022539595.1 of Amphiprion ocellaris. Taxonomy (NCBI): domain Eukaryota; kingdom Metazoa; phylum Chordata; class Actinopteri; family Pomacentridae; genus Amphiprion; species Amphiprion ocellaris. The sequence continues at coordinate 19,136,138 of NC_072773.1, forward strand.
TTGATATGACAGACTGCAGCTTTGAATGTCAGTAAACCACCCTGGAGAGAGAAAAGAGAACAAACCCCCGATACAGAAGTTGGATCAATAATAGAGACAGATGGGTGGCTCAAGAGAAGTGAGGTGGAATGACACAAGCAAGAAGAGGTGACATGCAATAAGAAATGAAACACAGGGGGCTGCTAATGAAGGGAGAAAACTGTGCAGCAGAATGTGTGTTAAAAACAAATCTGCCACTTGCATGTACTTTTTTTTCCTTTGCATGTTGTACCTGAACACAAAACACATGATAATAACCACCTCCTTCTGTTGTGATACAATATCAAAGGTCAAGATGTGCTTTGGTTAATTGAATTCCAAATTTATTGTTGCACAGCGGTGCCGCTCCACAGGGTGACAGCTTTGAAGGGCTCGATAATAACACACCCCGGGCTTGCTGAATAAGTTTGTGTGTTATTTGTGGGTGAGAGTGTCAGAGGAAAGGAAAACATTAAGTAGCAGCATAAAATATTGAACAAACTCATCTTTATTGTACTCTTGCAGAGGACGGTGCTACAGCTGGCTCAGCAAACTCTCCCCTGGATAAATAAAGGTTCCGTATGCATTCTTTTTAAAGCCATTATTATTCGCGCATTCAAATTTGTATTACTATGTATTATTTTTAGTTGCTCGGTTATTTATGACTGTCTGCAAGCTGTGCAAAAAACACCTGAGAGCAGATTTGCATTATCCAATGCGCAGAATATCCGCACTCAGCATGCAGTGGTAGTTTAACTTGTACTGGAACCTCACCATCTGTTTATTTATGCACAATAATTAGGCTGATTTACGTGGAGAAAGAGGTGGATCCCAGAGCAGCAGCGCGACAGTCCTTGGACCTTCCTGAGGCAAAACATGAATTCTTTGTTTGACGTGTGCAACTCGTAGACTGCTTTAAAGATTTCCTCGACACCAGAGTTTGTGTTTATTTGCAGTTGCCGTAATGTTTATTATGTAGTGAAGGAAACCTCCAGTGCTTGAAAGTGATCCACATCCTATTTGTTGTTCCACGTTGCAGCAGCCTCAGTTACTCTGTTCATGCTGTCAACCGTGCCATAAAGAGCATCTTTCAGTCAGGCATCAGTGTGTGTTCGTGTGCCAGCATGGACAAAAAATCCCCTGTCAAACGTTCCGTCGTCACTATTATTCCCATGACTCACATGTAATACGGGGTTAATGCCAAATTACACACTGAGGCCGCCTCCATGTTCTTGTCCTTTAAGTCACTGATTACATGCAGCGGTGCGATTACAACAACGCTGGAACATTATATCAACACATTCGTGGTCCTTCCACTGCGAGTCTCGATCATTACCGGATGTCATCTCTCTGGTTACTGAGCAATTCTGCACACTGGATTGCAGAAGAAAACAAAATTGCAAAACATAATCATAAAACCTGTCAGTTGTCAGTGCTGAGACTGAATTGTGGATGATTGAATTGTGGTTTTTTTTGTTTGTTTGTGCGTGTGTGTCTGGTTACCGTCAATTGCACTGTACAGGGAAGGAACTCATGAACATGCACATTCTCTGCAGTCAGTCAACAGTCTCAGTGTTGCTGTGCTTGCAATTGCATATTATTGTCTGTCTTATATATGTATTTTCTTTTTCCCTTTTTGCATTCACTAGGGGCAAAACACTTTAGCATCGTTTTATTGTGATTAATAATTTCTGAAGGCACAGTTATCTGCTTGCCCGCTGCTCACTGCCTACATGATGATCTGAAGTCTAATCCATGCTGCTGATGAGTCAGACTCTTCATGTAGATAGAACCTCTGCCGGCACATCTGCATTTGCTGAGTTCACAGTAAAAAATAAATATAGTTGGAATTTGCAAAACCGTCTCTGTTCCCTGTGCACTGGCAGTAAAATTTTCTGACTGGTTTTTAGATTGAAAATGACCGTGATAGTTTATGCTGCCATTACAGAGACCATTAAAGCACCTAAATGGAAGATTGGAACCCATTTATCACACAGAAAAATATATTGTTTTGAAATTCCTTGACGGCGTCTTTCCAAGACATCAGCGAAATGTTTCTGTGCTTTCATTTATCATCATACCAGTCCTTTCTTTCATACGGCGCGCAAACTGCAGAGGACTCCCCACATATCCATCTGCTAGCTTAGTTTGCCTCCAAACACGACACAATTAATCACGCTGTCACACTATCTATGCATGAGTGCTAGATGGCCCAGGGTTACCAGGCAAAGAGTGACAGTCAAACAACATGGCAGAGAATGCTAACAACTCTCTAATGTGCAAAAACTGATTTTCATTATCACTGTGACCATGCAAGACTTTAAGCGTGAGAGTGCTGGATTATGCATTAGTCATCTAGCCTTGCATAATTATTTCATACACTCAAAGTCCACTTTAATCAGTCAGCCAGCTTTCTTCCAACATGTCATGCTCTTTCAGTGGGCCGGGCGGAAAAAACCCTCACTAGCCTGAATAAAGAGGATTTTTCATCCCAACCACTCCTTCTAACTGCTCATTACATGCAGTTAATTTGGGCTCCGTGACTCATATGATTCATGCCATTAAAGTGAACGAACTGCCCTAATCCAACAACGTGTTCAACAGAAATTCAATAAGTCAAAGTGTTATAACAGGAACAGAGCAGCACAGATGTGGTGACTCTCCAGCACTGCTGCAGCGACTGAAAGAAATAATTGGATAATGCTATATTTGGCTCTACAGTATGTTTGTGTATTCCAATCCTCAGCCTTGTTTAATTTGTCCTGAGTACACGACTGATCCCTCACCAGCTCCCTCCCAAATCATCTTCAGATTTAGGATGCCGGCTAAATGAACAGTTAATAACGAAAAAGTGAGTTTCCCTCATTTCTCGGCCCGCTTCCGCCCTCACTGCTGCGTTCGGAGGAAGCGACACCAGCACAGCAGAGTCCCTGCTGACAAAACTGTTCATTTTGGTACTGTGTGTGGAAAATAATAAGACATTAAACCCTGGGAGGGGCTGGGGAGCCGTATGTTGCTTGCAGCCTGTCTTTCGAAGAGCGGCTTTGCCTCCTTCTCACCAAAGGCGCTTACATTTGGGGGCTCCTGCCTCCTGCCACATATCTGAGGCAGCTGTGTTATTATGGATGGAGATTACTGAGTGTTGGTGGACAGAAGAAGACCTCAACTGATTATTAGGGAAACGAGTGCTGTTTGCTGAGGATGGCCTGCTTGAGTGCAATTATTCTACACTCTAAAAAAATCCTCTCACAAAAACATTCATGGGGCTGCAGGGTTTCTCACAAACCGGTCCAATATCAGATTTCAAGAGCAAATAGAACCTTTTATGATTAAGTGGTTCTTTCAATGTGCCGAGGCAGTTGGTGGTAAGTCATTAGAGCCGAAATGTAACTGGAAATTTCATTCCACAAATAAGAAAACCTCATTCAAGATCTAATTACATTTATAACTATGCTAATAACTAAAATTATAACCATGGAAAAGAGTCTTTTTGAGCAGCATGTGTCATCACAATGTAAGATTTCTGAGATTATTGACTAATTTTGTTGCAAATCTGCAGTGACAATTAAGAAATTCCATCTATCCACGATTCTTCTCTCTAAAGTCTATGAGTCGAGTGGTAACCCAAACACTATTCTGCAGTTGACCACACGATGCAGAAGCAAACCTGGAAGCTAGAAACTTTTTTGGCTCATGTGCAATGTTCCCTGTAATTTTTCATGAGTCTGAGCAAACACACAAACTCCCTGAGCGTCCCTTGGACCACTGTGAGCAACATCAGACGTGTGCACTGTGGTCACACCAGCATCACATCCATTCAAGTTACATGGTTTATTAAAAGAATCAAATTACAGCATTTACATTTATGTTAAAACACTTTGTCAACAGGAGCCAGTTGAAGGCTGCAGTGATTTTAGTGACACTACAATGTATAAGAGTGAAGTTACTGAATATTTGTCTCTCTTTACTGTTGCAGCAGTTTTGCAAATTGCAGACGGACCCTGTTCACTCCATAGACACCAATGTTATTCCTGTAGCTTGAAAGACAGCTACTTTTGATAAAACTGGGCTTGTAGCACATTGTCTGCCTTGCAACAATGGGAAAGAGGCACGGTTTATGTTTTGACAACCTATATCTAATGAGTTATTGATGCTGGAAGTCCCAATCTGTGAATATCTTTCCAACTTTACTGAACTTGGGGCCACTACCACCTAAGGAGTGATATATTTAATTTTGAAAAAAGCATTTAGCCATACTTAAAGCTTTAAGTGCTTTATTAACACAGAACTAAAAATTTTGTATTGTTTTATTATCACAGGTTCTGTCTGAAAAGAGGTGGCATCATTTTAAACAGTGAAATCAAACTAATAAAATGTAATGACCAACCAGTGAGCAATACTGGATTCTGCAAAAACATAAACAACTTTTTTAAAAAATCTAAATCTTATCTTAACACAGTTAATGTATTAACTTATTTTTGTGTGTATGCATGTATTTATTGATTTATTTAGTACTGTTAACATATCAGAGTTCTGAGTGAATTTTTCTTAAGATAGGCAAAGGCCATTTATTGATTACATATAGGCTCTTAAATGTTTATTAAAAACTGAAAAGCATTAAAAAAAAAAGAACTTAGGCATTTATTGAGTCACTAAAATACTGTAGAGTACAGACCACATCAGCATGATTATAAGCATCCTCTGGTAAATTAACAACCAGATACTGATGTCTCTCACCATATGGACTTCAGGAGATGACTGGGGGATGATAAACTGTGACCTACTGGTTGGATTCTCTCTGTTCTCATGTTTCTTACATGTTTGTCCCCTGACAGCCGGGTCCTAATGTTTTTTGAGCAACACACCATACTATGACGTTTTTACAATGATGGTTCTACTATGGAACCAGTTTGACATGTTCAGGTGTTCTTTGTGTGAAAACTCAGAGATTTCAGGTATCAGAAGGTGGTTTCCAACTTTCTTTGTTAACTTTCTGCTTCAACTTTAAATTAAATTTCCTTCACTAACCCCACCCTCTGGACTTCCAGTAAGCTGTGTTCCTATTGGCTGTCCAGGTGGCTGCTTGGTGTTATCAGGAACACCTGAGCAACTTGGTGTTATCAGGAACACCTGAGCAGCTCAGTGTCTTCCTGCTTTATTTAGCTGCAGACAAACATTTCCTCTGCTTCTCTTCACAGAACCGGGTTTGGCTCCATTGCTTCAGTTTGTTCTTTAGGCATTGGCTTGCAGCTTCCAGCAGTAAAATCATCTTTAATGTGTTTCTTGGTGTGTTTTAGGGCTTTGTACTGGATAGTTGTCTTGGTAAATGAGGTTCTTTAGCCACAGTTAGCACATGGTGGTAATGTTTGCAGTGATTAGTGGATTTGGTGCAGCTGAGTTGTGTCTTTATCTTGGCTGTAGTGAGTCTTTAGAGGTTTTTGGTCAGACGCATTCTGTATTCTTGTTTGTGAACCAGTGTTGGTTGTCCAGAAGGTAAGAGTTCCTGTCCTGATTCTCTGTTCTCAGAGGTTCTCTGGTAGGCTGCAGGAGACTTTAGCGTTTGGGTTGTGCTAGTTTGGTTTTTGTACAGTTTCATTTGGACGACTATCTTGAGGCCCCTCCATGTGGTTTAGTGAGGTTTTCTGGAACAGTTCTACAAAGCAACCTGCAGCAGAAGAGACTTTGAGAGTTTTTAGGACATTCTGGAGACCAGACTTTAGAGCAGCAGAAACATTTGTCAGCAGTTTGAGCAGGAGAAGGTGAGCTTCAGAGTAGAAATGAGACAGAAACCTTCCTGACCCGTGTGGTGAGGTCCTGTACCAAGAGTTTGAGCAGGTTGTGAAGAGTCTGTAGTTCTTTGGTCTGAAAGCACAAGAAGAGTCGACTCATTAAAGGAGAAAACAGGAGATATTGTTGGTTCTTCTGTCGCTCTGCAGTTTCCTTAGACTGAATATCAAGTTTATATTTTAAATGATTTCCCATGTGAGCCCAAGAAGACTTCAATAAACTCCCTCCATCCCCTGGACACAACATATTTTATTATCATGTTAAATCTTTTTTTTGTTTGTTTTTGAGTTTTAATTATAGTTTTAGCATAGTTTTTTCTCTTTGCTTGTTTAGTTTTGTCATCTGTGTAAAAGGTGCAAAACAAATAAAGTTGAATTGATAAACTGAATAATTGACTAACTCATGATTGTGACAACAGAAGTATTTTCATTGTGATTTAAGGGTTTATTTCATTTTTAAGGTTGGGGTTAAAATCTTGACTGAAAAAGAAGATTAAAGAAATAAACTACATAACAAAAAGCAATTAAATCAACGGGAAAAAAAATTTAATACAATAAAACTTTTAAAAAGGTTTATTATTTAAAAAGTATTTTTTGAGTGTTTAATTATTGAAAATATTTTATCTGTAATTTTGAATATTTGTATTTGAAAAATTCTGTTTAATTTCATAGTTACATGTATAGTATCTTGTTTAATTATCTAATTGAATATTTTGTCTGTTTAATAGAATTTAATTGTATTTAATGTTTAACTATATTAAACAGATCAAATATTGAATTAGATAATTAAACAAGATACAATACATGTAATTATGGAATAAAACAAAATTGAATTTTTTTTCTTTCCCAATATTTAATTTTTCAATTAAATCTTTAAGGTATTTATTTTTAAATGTTTTACCACCTTTTAATGTTTAATTTTCTTTTTAAATGCTTCATTGTATTTTCTGTTTAATTACTATTTGAGGTTTTATTGTCTTTAAGATGTAATTTTCTAATTAAACATTTAATTTTGTAGTTAAATGTTTTGTCTCTTTAAAGGTTTAATAATGTAATGAAATGTTTTGTGTTCTTTTAAATGTTTAACGCTCTTCTTGTTTAATTGTATTCTTTGAATGTTTCATTGTCGGAAATATTTCATCTGTAATTTTGAATATTTGTATTTGAAAAATTCTGTTTAATATCATAGTGACATGTATTGTATGTTGTTGAATTATCTCATTCAATATTTTGTCTGTTTAATATAATTTAATGTAATTTAATGTTTATCTATATTAAACAGACAAAATATTGAATGAGATAATTCAACAACATACAATACATGTCACTATGATATTAAACAGAATTTTTCAAATACAAATATTCAAAATTACAGATGAAATATTTCCGACAATGAAACATTCAAAGAATACAATTAAACAAGAAGAGCGTTAAACATTTAAAAGAACACAAAACATTTCATTACATTATTAAACCTTTAAAGAGACAGAACATCGTCTGTATAGCTCAACGTGTTAAGCAGGTGATCCATGTATAGACACTGGTCCATGATGCAGCAGCCCGGGTTCGATTCCTGCTCACGGCTCTTTGCTGCATGTCCTCCCCCAACTCTTCTCCCCTGTTTCTTGTCTCTCTCTCACTGTGCCTCTGAAAATAAAGTCAAAAAAATATCTTTAAAAAAAAAAAAAAAAAAAGACAAAACATTTAATTAAAGAATTAAATGTTTCATTAGAAAATTACATCTTAAAGACAATAAAACTTCAAATAGGAATTAAACAGAAAATACAATGAAGCACTTAAAAAGAAAATTAAACATTAAAAGGTGGTAAAACATTTAAAAAGAAAAACCTTAAAGATTTAATCAAAAAATTAAATATTGGGAAAGAAAAAAAATTTCAAACAAGCCGATAAAACATTTGAAAAAACAATTAAACATTAAAAAGACAAAACATTTCAAAATCAAATCAGACATTAGAAAAGAATAAAAGGTGAGAAAAAAGCAAAACTAAACATTTAAGAAGAATCAAACTAAAGACAAAACATTTGAAAAGACACCAGTTAGAATTTAGAAGATCAAATTAAACAGAAGAAACAATAAAACGATCAAAAAGAGCAAAAACAGATAAAGGTTTTAAAGTGTTTTCAGGTCTGAAATGAAAACATCGAGTTGTTTCTTCAAACATTTCCTCTTTCTACTTTCTTGGTTTGATTGTGGATAGATTTACTAAGAACTCATTTCAGAAAACTGCTTTCCAGATAAAGTCTACTAGTAGTTGAAGGCATTTATCAAACTAATGTTACCTTCTAATCTCCACAAACTTAACTGTTCAGTGAAGAAAATCAAAATTTGTTGAGGATATCTAAAAAACCCACAGGTGAAGGTCTGAGAAGAACTCAGATGGATGGTCTAAATGTGAAATCAAGACTCATGGTCACAAGTTTTAAGGATTCTGTTAACCATAAAGTTCAAACTAAGAGAGAAGTACTAAGAAACTTTTAAAACTTCAGTCCTCAGACTGTCTAAAGGTTCAAACTGAGAACTACTCAGGAACTTAGAAGATATCAGTCCTCGGACTGTCTGAAAGTTAAATCTAACAGAGAACTACTGTGGGACTTAGAAAATTTCAGCCCTCAGACTGTGTGAAGGTTCAAACTAACAGAGAACTGCTCAGGAACTGAGAAGATATCAGTCCTCGGACTGTCTGAAAGTTAAATCTAACAGAGATCTACTGTGGGACTTAGAAAATTTCAGCCCTCAGACTGTGTGAAAGCTCAGGTCCTGAGGACTTGGGAGGTCTGGAGGCTTGGAAAGTCTGGGAACTGAGGGTTCCACCCTCCAGCACAGAGGCTGAAGTCCAACCTCCTGAGAAAAACGGTCGAGTCGAGACTCGAGTAAAAAAAAAAAAAAAACTCGAAAACGACAAAAAATAGATGATAAATGCACAAAAAAAAGAAGAATTAGTATCTGAGCAAGTAGCTCAGGGGATAAGAAGCGAGACTACCAACTGGAAGGTTGCAGGTTCAAGACCCACCACTGGCCTTTTTGTTTGTTTTTGTCAGGATTTTGATAAAAATTTGAGAAGGGTCTGGTCTTGAACCAGCGACCTGCAACTCCACAGGCAAACAGCATACTTCTTGTTTCCGTTTTCACGCCATCTACATCAACGGAATGCACTGAAACTTTTCCCCCACTAGCTTAGCCTCGCTGTAGCACGCAGCTCAAAGGGGCGTGTCCTATCTACTCATTCATATCTATGAGAACAACGATGGCTGCACATAAGAACGCCTGACGTTGATTAGCTGCGTAAATACCATTATATACAGTCTATGGTAAATACGTGTGTGAATCGCATCATTGGCTGCAGCAGCCAGTCACCGGTCACTCACAGACTCACACTGAAAAATAGCACAGAATGAATTGTTACGTGTTTATTTTATTTACAATTTAGGTTGGATTTTTTTTTTTTGTGCGCAGCGCAGATCTTCTGTGCGCGGAGACCGTCAGCAGTGCGCAATTGCGCACGCGTGCAGCTTAGAGGGAACAGTGCTCATGTGCCATGCCAGCAAATTTTGTTCAGCAGTGCTGTCTTTGGTTTCCGGCATCCACTTTCCTTAATACATCCATTTTCAAAACGCTCGGCTCTGCTCACTCATCCAGAAAGCTGTTGCTTTCTTGTGCAATTTAACTGTTGTAGGGTAATTTTACTGGGATAATGAAGCAAAACTGTAGCAATTTTAAAAAACATAAGCATCAAAGACTCTCAAAAAACTTTGCATTGTATGGAAACCTAGGAAAACTTTAGGCAAAGCTTAAAAACACAGCAGAAATGGTATTGAAGGTGTAAGGTTTTGCTGTGATGGTTAGTTTGGAACGCTAATGTTAGCATAACAAACTAACAATTACTGAGAATGATCATGGAAATATATTAACATAGTAGCCTATAGTTAGCATGGCTGCCTTTTTTAGGCTGAAATATCTCTCACAAAATAGTTAATTTTCTGACAAACAGGTTTGTTGAGCTTTTGACATATATTGTCATATGCAAATTAGATTTGCGGCAAACATTTGATAGACGTTTGGCCAGCTTTGTAGAAAACTTTTTCTGTTAACTACATCTACTTTATGCTTCAAATGGTTACAGAAGGGCTGCAGTCGTCTGATACTAGGTGAGAAGCCAGTTACTTGGTAAACAGTTCGTCAGTCCATCGCAAGGCCAAACATGGAGACACATTCAACCATTCACACTCACATTCACACCAATGGTCAATTTAGAATCACTTTTAACTCCACCATGCACATGTTTGGACTGAGAAAGGAACCCAGGGCATCAATAAGCAAACAATAAAAATTACATAAATATGAATTTGCAGCAAATCAAATTGGCAAGTGAAAGTCTGACCCAAGACTGCTAAAGGTTAACTAATCTAATGACTAACACAAACCACCTGACAATTTTACTAGAAGTGGCAGACTTATTTTGAAAAAGTTACTAGAGGTTTAGTATAAGTAAACTGTGGTGGAAACTGCCGGTGAACATGTTTGCCATTAAAATTCTCATTACTGCCAGAATGTTTGTAACTTGTGGCCAACACAAGCCTTATGACAACATGTTTTTTTTGTCAAACTTTGCTTATTATTTATAACTTTGCTGCAAATCACCCACGAGGGCAGTCAGCTTCTATTTTTATTGAAATCAACTCATCTAAGAGAAGGTTTTGCTCTCACATTCCTTTTAATTAGACATTTCATTTTACTGTGTCTTTAGCAACATTAGACGTGTAAATTCACGTGAGCTCTAATGTTTTATTTAAATGACAGTTAAGACTAAATGTTAGCCAGTCAATTATCGATTGAAAATTTCAAAGTTCATGTAATTGTAACATAATTTAAATTAAGTAGTTGTGTTGCCCAGCAGCATATAGTAAGGTAAGAACCATGTGAACGTGTTTTTTTTTTCTCATTTAGCATAATAAGACCAATGTGCTAAGATTAGCTATACCTAAAAGCTGCAACATGTGTGCGTTAGAAGTACAACTTTGTTTTAAATGACATGTTTTTGACAGTACTTGTTGAAAACACATCACCTGTGAAATTATTGTCTAATATTTCAGTTAATAGACATTGCTAAGTTTTAGTTTTCTGTCTTCCCAGTGTGTTGTTATTATAAGCCATTAAACAAACCAAAATTGGCATAATTTACGATGACAGAGTGATATCAAAAACAAAAATGTTTTTCCATTACTTTGAAAGATATCCAAGGCAGTTATGAGAGTTGCTGAACCCTTTTGCTCCTTTATGTGATTATTTTCTGCTTTCCACACTTTGAAAATTGAAATTGAAAGTGTTCTCAATTGCTGAGACAACAGTCATGGTTGTGTTTATCTACACAGAAACAAATCTCACGCTGCTATTCCACAGCCAAACATCTTATCATTCTGGCTGGATGATTTCATGCCCTGGCAAGCTGAGGTGAGGGGGAATATATCAGGTAAGAAGGGACAGTAGGAAATCTGAGGCTAGAGCACCTCCTAAACACAGAAACTGATGTGCTCTGCTCACATTTGCACACAGGTAGATGTTCTTTTTATTGCTCTGAGGGCTGTTAGATCTCTAAATCGCTCATATAGCCATTTAGTACATACTTGAAAGAATCCAAGAGCTATTTGATTCACCTACTTACACACAATGTGAGCAGTCAAAATTAGAGTTGGATTTGGCAAGAGGGAGAATTCCACCAAAAAACCTCTTTGTCTTTAATCAGTAACATTTACTGATTCTTAATTTATTAAGTAATTAAGCGACGACTTTTGCCTAAAGTACGAGACAGCGCTGCTTAATGCTCCTGACGCATTCCTAATCGAATATTGAAGGTTTCCTTTTGCTCGTATAACCTCTTGTTTTTAATTTCTTAAGCCTGCATGCACCTCTGGGTTCAGTTGCCGTGGCGACTAGATCACATTTCCTCCTGTGGAATGAAAACAAGCTCATTTAGTTTGTCATCTCCGGTGCTCTGTGTTCCTGCACCTGCTCAATACAAGGATATGAGTGTCTTAAATTACCAACACACCTATCAGACCATAAATAACTAGCCGTGGGCAGGAGATCCTTGAGGTGGGCTTTTCAGGGCTCATAAAGACAAAGAAGTGTCCATATCAACAGCCACACTTGTAGTAGGAAGAATAGATAATCAGTGCTTACAAAATGTGTTTTCTTACTTTCTCAGTGCACAGAATAATGTATGTTATGCCCACATTGCACATACACTGAGACATTTTGTATCCCGTAGTTAGGCATTTTCATAAATTCTGCATTTATCACCAAGGGAAAACACATACACGCCTTTATAGTAATTTCTAACCAGGTGATTGAACTTTTACATTGAAAAACGTATCCAACATTTTAATACATCTTCAAACACGCCTGCAGGGACTCTTGAACAGAAATAAGCTGGAGGATTTCATAACTAAAATCTGGCTATTTGCTTTGGAGAAAAACCCAGCAGAACATGACAGAATACCCAGAGGAAAAAGAAATTCAAATTAAGATCTCTTCTTTGTCCAGTTTATTTCTCCCAGGCATACCTGAGCTCAGTTTAACATCAATATGAGATTTTGACCATTTTCCTTGAACTTTTTAATTTCAGCTTCTGAGAAATAACCTTACTCTCAGTCCATTTAATTTAAGATCATAAATTTTGTGTTTTTTTCCCTTCTCATTGCACTGATCGTTATTCTTCTTAAACAGTAAGATCTAAGAGAAAACTTGATTGGCTGATAACAAGTCTGCACAACAAGAGAAATGTCTCAGATCAGATTCAAACCTCAACCTCATATATTTTATCTGCTCTCAGAGATGTCTCACTTCAAGGATTCAGAGAAAAGGTACGATTAATAAGAAACTGTGCCTGATTTAACTTTGACCACCATCCTCATCAACAGAGTCTCAGAGCGCTCTCAGTGGTTCTACAATGCTTCTAACTCTCCCTGGAAGTCCTATTATGTAATCATATCACCTTCAACTTGAACTTCATTTTGGGGGACAGGAAGAAGTCACAGGGAGCCAAATCTGGTGAGTGGGGCAGCTGGGGAGCCATGATTGTGTTGTTGTGGCCCAAAAACACTGAAGTGACCATGAGCACAGCACAGTTGGAGCAACCACATGTCATCATGCCCCAGTTCAGGTCATTTGCATGGAATGTTCTCCCTTAGACACCGAGTGGAATTACAGTAGAACCCTGCCTTGGTAGTCCGACTCTGAGGGATGCATTCCTAGAGTACGACCACATGAATGTTGAAGAAAACAATGAGAATGTTCGTTGTGTGCTCCTGACCAGACTTGCATTATTATTAGTACATGCAAAAATTTTGGAAACTGCAGCTCTTTCATTGTAAAAACTGCAGTTTTGTCTCTTGGTGGGAGCCTCAGAGCCACCTCTAATTAGCAGAAATGATCCTTGAGGTTGGATCATCAGCTGCTAACTGACACTAAGCTTCATTAACAAGTTGCAAATGTAGTCGCAAGAACATATATAGCAAGTACCGCTACTGATACTGCTCATGCATTTAGCATATGCATGACATGTTTCATGCATGCACACCATGAGTATGCTTCTTCTTTCCTCATCTAATCCCTGATCTTTATGATGGCACATGGTTTAAACTTCAGTGTCTCACTGATTTCTCACAAATAATGGAACAGAGGGTAGTTATGTTAGCCTATATGGTGAATTTATATGTTGTTGATGGTGATATTAGAGTGTAGGAGACTGCTACTAAGCAAGCATGCTGAGAGCAGAAAAAATGAGATTTGTTTCACTGTTGTCTAAATTTAACCCATCAGGGTCGACACCTACGCAACAGTATTTCAGGGGTGCTCAAAAGTACTTACCCTGGAGTAAGTACTTTGTCGTACAACAATAACAGCCCTGAAAGAGGTTCTTCTTGCAGTTGAAACATGCACACATGTTCGGCCTGCGCTACCTGCAGTCTAGAAATGGACCTAATCTTAATGTATTAGATACAAGGTACAGCAGCTAATCATTGGACAAATTAAAACCCTGACTCATGATTGTGCTAGATCAAACTATCAGCCTTTACAATTCATCCTGTGGCGAACATGGATATCTTTACCAAATATTATCACAACATATCTGCAAGATGTCAGAACATTTCCCTCAAAATCACAAACGTGCTGGGCCACATACTGTATATTTACTAAACAGGTGAAAAACTTGACCCGCTACATTGAAAGTCAGGGGATCACCAAAGTCACCAGTCTTCATCCTCTGGGAAATATGAAAGCCTGCACAAAATTTCATGGCAAATTCTTTCAGCAGACCTTAGAATATTTCAGTCTGCAACACCCTGCCATCCATAGATCCATTTCGTAAGTACAGCAGCACTGCAGAAGCAAATGCTGAAAAAATTTCTTAATCAATAGTCTGCAGCATTGCCAATCAATAATCAATTAATCATTGACTAATCAATAAATATTATCACTATTTTTATTGAAAGACCATCACCCTCAGACCTACACTGCTAAAGTGGCTTCATCACATTGTCTGTGAAAACACTATTCTAGCAGAACGTGTGGCTGCTGGCCTTAACTGACAGAAGTCTTTGTCATAGTGCCCATTGCTAGCTAAATGCCCACAATGCTTTCTGCTTGCCAACATAGAACTGCCCATAGTCCTCTTCGGATCGCTACAGTGTTAAACAAGCAGAGTCTTGACCTGGTGGCACAACCAGGTATTACACATAATCTACAATACATTCCACAATACAGTAAGAAAGTTGAAATCCTCCACCCAAACAGCCATTTATTCATTCATCCCTCCTTCCCCTCCATCAGACACATTAATTGCTATTTACTCTTCCATTTAAGAGTCAAAATAATTACAGTTCTTCCACTGAATCTGTCTGGCAGCCTTTGTATCTGACACAGCTCACAAGTCGATAGTAAACAGCTGACCAGACACTCACCTGCGAGCAGCGATGATTCACAGTGAAGGTCCTGTCATTTCTCTCACACTGAGTAGCTTTTGGCTGACTGTGGCTTGTAAACACACTGAGGTGTCAAAACAGTGCCGAGCAACAACAACAGCAGCATCTCCTAAACCTCCATCTAAAAGGGTGAACTCAAACCAGCACCAAAGTCTGGCTGACATGAAGCTATCTATCCATAAAACCTCAAATGTTTGTAGACAAGCAGCCTGTAAAAAGGTTTTTAATCGTGCTTGCGAAAATTTTGCGAGGTGCAGCGTTTCAGTAATTTTGCTTTCATCAAAACATCATTACAAAAAAAAAACAACACACATTTATGGAGGGGGTGGGTTCTTTCATTGTCTCAACAATGTAAATGTGGATGCATTAGCCCACGTTCAAATGTGGTGCCAAGAGGTCCAAACAAAGCGGCTGTATATGTCTAGTGGTGGGTGAGACGGGACTCAACTGAGTGGTGATTTTGTATCATACAACAAGGCAATTCAAACTGCTTTACACAATGCATTAAAAGAAGATTAACAAAGGAAGTGTGGCATAAAACATTAAAATGCTCCTTGCAGTCCTTGCAGTCCTTTAGGACAACTTTCAAAGCAAACCCTTTCTTCTACGTCTGTCTCTGTAAAAGCCAGAGAATAGATCAAACACAGCATTGATCTTCTCCGCCTTCATTTGCTCCAGGATCTAAAGAGAAGCACTTCGCCACAGTAACCTACTGTACACACCAGAGGAGCTTTTCTATTTACTGTATTCAACCTGTGGGTGTTTTACTACCACATTTGTTTCGCTTTTAATGTTGTGGGACTTTGGCAGACTTTTCCCGGCAAGACACATAAACAGTTAGGCTGCATTTTTTTCAGGAAGCTGCATTGAGATCAAAATGTCTGTTGCAACTGAGACCTGCGAGCAAATTACATAAACACCAGATCCCAATGCAATCAAAAGAACCATCACACAGCAGCCGCAGCCTCACTAATTAAAACAGTCACAAATATTAATCGAAATATAAGCTGGCAAAGCTTTAAAGTCTCCCAGAGGAGCGAGTGGCTCTAATTTCAAGCTGTCATATCAGCAGTGAGTCACATAAAACTGGAGACTAGTCTTTCCAGTTCAGTGTTGATAAGAGGAACTTTTGAAGCCTGTCTGTGATCTGGTGTCATGTTTATTATCTTCAAACTCAACTCAGGGTGGTACATATGTTTGCCTCATGAATAAAGACAGAAAAGCTGGTGGCTTTGAGATGCCAGTGATGAGCCATCCAACCTTTTCATGTAACTCACAGAGGTGAATTTGAAAGCTGTCGGCAGCAGTGAATCGAATGGCTCAGCGGTAGACGGTTTAACTGACAGCAACATGAGCTTTTAATGTACAGCTTGGTTGGCTGGATGATGGTTTTACTGCATTTTCAAAGGAGAATGAAGCTGCAAGAGTCCAAGTGACACCAAAGATATCCATAGGCTTCCATCTCCACTTAACGGATGTTTGGTGATTAGGCGAATCTTATCATGTGCACAGAATCTCAAGCATGTACAAATACCCAAAGGAGTAAATATTCAAATGCATAAAACCCAATTCAAGGATGCTTTTTAAAAAATTGCATAAAATTTTCATACTGTTTTTAAAATTAAGTCGCAAGACTGGTCCATAGAAGAAAGCAAAAGAAACTTACAGGCACTGACCTTACGTTTCTAATGATCAGGGCTTTTCTGCTCAAAAAGCTCTGGTTTGCTTACATGTTTTAAATCATAAATTATGGTATAAGTTAAAATGGTATCTGTGACATTTTAATGAGTTGGGGGTTTTTTGCATTGCTTGTCTGCCCACTTTCAGCAAATTTTTGGGCACACTAAAATTGGAGGCTGTGTTTAGTTGAAAATATCTCAGGAATTTTTGAAGATAAAAGTCAAATTTTCACAGTTTTCTCATCATTACATTGATTCGTAACCTGAAATAGTACATCAGATATTCCCAGATTAAGGTTAAGAAATATAACAAAATATAATAGAAATATTGTATAAAATAATAATGCATGAGCAAACTAGTGATATTTTCTGAACCATGTGTGCTTGCATGCCGCAATAATACAAAACCAAACATATAGAGTACTTTCAGTTTGGATTTCACTTTTTCATTTAATCTTAGTTTAATACTTAATACTATACATGATATACCACAAAATCAAAAATATTGGTAGTCCAAATAGAATTTTAACATCGTTTCCCAAATGTAGCTTTGATAATTTTTTTTTTAATATGGGAATATTTTTCATTTTTCAAACCCCACTTTGCAGGCATAAGCCTTGGTTTGTTAGCCCCTGAGATATTGTCATTCAGACATTGCCTCAAATTTAAATGTGCCCTAAAAACGTGCTGAAAGAGGGTTGACAGACATTTCTTAAAAATCTTTGAAAGTACTTACATATCAAGCTAAGATTTCACCAGTATCTTTAGAAATATCCATATTTTATGCTATAAATTTCACGATTTAGAGATGGTCAAGCAGAAATAAAGCCTAACCCTAAAATTCTGAGGATTTGAGATGGAATGACCAAATAAGTGTTTGGCTCAGTGTTGTGGCCACAGCTGTTGTCCTCTTGAGTCCAAGTTATATTTCATTATCAGAGATTACAGTTTCCTCCATTTCAGCAGAAAAAATGCAGTACTCTCATCTTTCCAAAGTCACAACCTCAGAAATCAAAGAAGCCCACATGGAAATAGCGCAGGAGAAGAGTCATCCCTGATCCACTTCACCATGATGGATTTTCTTTCCAATATTAAAAACCAAACATCTTCTTCCTAATCTATATGAGATTCATGGACATTTCTAAGCAAATAAAGTAGCTCCTCTTCTTGCATTTCATATTAGGGCTCCATGTGTGGAAAATGTCCACATCCTCCAAGCATGTGCAAGTCGGCTGTTTTGAGTTCACTTAAACCATGAATTGGCTTTAACATCACAGCCAGCAGAGCTGTTTACCAGAGGCAGAGCTGATTTTCTTCCTGTTACAAGGGAGTCGTTCCTCTATGCTGCTGAGAACAGAAGATAACAAAATATTTAAAAATTGAAAAATATTATTAAATAAATTAAAAGAATTTTTAAAAAAATCTACATAAGATAAAAACAAACAAAAAATTGCACATTGAATTTGTTGTGTTTCATGTATATTTTTTGTAGGGTCAAAATTTTAGCCATAAATTACTCAATTTGCTCTCTATATAATCCTTTTTGGTCTAAGTCCTTATATTCACATTAGATGGGTTAAGTTCTGTCATTTATACTACAGAAGGGTTTTAGCTATAATATTACATAAGTAGATTATTCTCCATAATTAGAAACACTGTAGGATTTCAACCTTAACATGTATTATAGTTTGTGTTTTAGATAATTTTTGTATGGTTTCAATACCTGTTATGTAAAGCACTCAGGTATAACCACACTATAAATAACACTATATGCTCTAAACCCCAATATTTAAACTTGCTGGGTTAATTTGTAACATCAATCATATTTTTTTCTTGCAAAAACACTTTGGTGTAAAGGCTGTTTTTAATATGCCGTATAAAAAAACTGTAGCTTGACTTGACCTGACCATGGTCCTAATTTCCATGTAAAGTGGATGCATTCTTCTAACTGCCGGCTTTTTGTTGAGGGTTTGCATTGTGTTCCCCTGTAAAGCAATTATTAGAACATCCGATGGAAAAAGGCTGATAGGTGATATTTACATGCCTTAAGATTGATATGCATGACAGCGGAGGCAGAGAATCGACTCTGCTGGACTCCATCGCTCTTGTGGGACGTGCTGACAGGAGCTCAATTAACCACCTCATTTCAGTGACATTCAGGACGTGTTTGGATGAGAAACTGCTCAGTGCACATTTTACCTGGACACAGAATGATAATGCTGATCCCTATCCATACTGGGGTTAATGTCATTCGCATTCATCACTGTGTTGTGTGCTCAGCCTTATTGAAAAACATTGTGATACGCCTCCATAAGTATTTTAAACCCCTCTGAGGGCCTCACAGAAATAGCACGTCTGTATTTCATTGTAAATCCTACAGGCTCTTGTGTAATATTCATTGGCAGATCTATTTGTTCGCAGATCATCGCTTCATCTGTATTGTAGCTGCAGAACAGCATCCATCAAATCCTGCTCACACAATTTAAGACTGTTACTAATGAGCTTAACTATGAGTCAAAATAGAAATATTTTTCTCATTGCCCCACAGCCGAGTTGGAAATCTTTGATTAACATGTCGTGACAATGAAACACACACACACACACACACACACACACACACACACACACACACACACACACACACACACACACACACACACACACACACACACACACACACACACACACACACACACACACACTAGGTTACCCACATACACACTCCCTATATACTGTATAAATCCTGCCATTGAAGCCCTCAGGAGAAGTTGGAAGTGCTGATGTTGATTAGCATAGCTTTGAGAGAGCCAGCCCTTTGTCATGCGTTTGACACGATGAATCAAGTTCAACATCTGCAGCCACCGGGCTGTCAGCACAGAAAGATTTGCCACAGATGAAGTTGATTTGCATATCAAACCGAGGACCTCGTGTGCCACATCCCTCTCATTTGCTGTGAAAAATATGCCCACACCTGCTACAAAAGTATATGGCCTCCGCAACCTTCCTCATTTATTTATAGCTTATAGGCTGAATCCTTAATGACAGCGGAAAGACAAGTCCTTAATCTGCTGGATTATTAGTTAGTGATGCTGCCTAAAATGAGCGCTCTCAGCAGCTGTCTTGATTATCGCATTTATTCACCACTACCAAACAGAGGGCTGTTTATTGCCTTTAAAGCACTTTTTGTCGCTGCAGAGCTTTAAATTATTTAGACACATTTGTAAGAGACACAGTATTTGGTCTTCTTTATAACTGTCCTTCATGAATAATTAACAAAGACAATAAAATGTACTTTGCAGTTGAATCCAAGCCGTTCAATCAATATTTCATTCTGTTTAACTTAAAGTACCTCTGAGGATTGATTAAACCCCTAAAAATCATCTGTGTGTCTCGAAGTTACATATTTAGGTTTTTTTTTTTTAAATTAAAATAATCGCTCTCTGTCATATATTAGCTTAGATGTGACTCTATGACTAGTCAGGTCTATGAAGTCTCCATTTATTTCTTAAGCTATCTCCGAGCACACCAGCTCACCTATGACTCTGTTTAAACACTGTTAAATTGCTCTACACTGCACACTGTAAGTAATAATACCGGAGCAATTCTGTCATGCATGTTTGAACCGGAAACCAGCTCTGAAGAAAAGTAATAATACTTAAAGCTCCACCTTGCAAGCTGACATAATCAACCCCTTAGATTTATAGCATCTGAATCCCAGGAAGTCTGAGTCTGTGTTTTTGAGACTGTTTTAGGTAGTTTCAAGGTGGAAAATACTCAGCCATGGCATCAACTGCTTATTTCACTCGTGATATTCTAGTATATAAAAAACACAGTATGAATGTGTTATGGTAAAAAAAAATAAATAAAAAAAAGATTTTCAACTGAGGGAGTTTCCAACACTGGTGATCAGCTGTGGTACCTTTTTTTTATTTAGTTCCTGTTGCCTTCTGCTGAATTCTACCCATCTAGTACAGTATACACCAGAAGCCACAGCATTAAAACCACCTGCCTGTTATTGTATAGCTCAGAGTCTGAGTCAGACATGACTCCACAGACCTCTCAAGGTGTCCTGTGGTTTCAGGCACCAAGACGTTAGCAGCAGATCCTTGAAGTTAAGAGGAAGTTAGGGATTCATGAATCTGGCTTGTTTTCCAGCACATCCCGCAGATGTCTGATCACTCGAGATCTGGGCAATATTAAAGTCGAGACCTTCACTTTGAACGCCTTGAACTATCTGTCATGTTCCTCTAACCATTCCTGAATAATGTTTGCTGTGTAGCAGGGAGCTTTATCCTGCTGAAAGAGGCCACAATCGAGAAATACTGCTGCCATGTAGGAGTGTTAGTGGTCTGCTATAATGTGTAGGTACAGGTGTCAAAGTAATACCCACATGGATGTCAGAACCCAAGGTTGCCTTCTTTTCAACATGCACCCTGCTGCCATCTCTTCCTCGGGCAAACTCCGCACCAAGCTGTCCACATGATGTGAGAGAAAATGTGATTCATCACGGCCACTTTCTTCCATTGCTGTATGGTCCAGTTCTGATGCTCACGTGCCCGTTGTAGGGGTTTTCAGCTGTGGACAAGGTTCCCCAATGTCTACATACATAGCACATATACAGCAAGCTACTCTGTTCTGTGTGTTTTGACACCTTTCTATGATAGCCAGCATTGAGTTTTTCAGCAATCTGTGCTACAGTATCTTTTCTGTTGAATCACACCACACAGACCAGTCTTCATCAGAGAACTTTGGGCGACTGTGACCCTGTCACTGGTTCACCTGTTGTCCTTCCTTGGACCACTTCATACTGGGAACAACCCACAAAACCTGCCATTTTGTAGATTCTCTGACTTAGCTGTCCAGCCATCACATTTGTCGAAGTCTCTCACATTATTCTACTTTTCATTTTTCCTGCTTCCAACACATCAACGTCAAGAACTGACTGTTCATTTTCTGCCTAATACATCCCAGCCAGCCATTGTAACCAGATAATCAATGTTATTCACTTCAACCGTCAGTGGTTCTGATGTTGTGGGTGATCTGTGTATATATTACACTTGTAGACATGCATTGGGATGGGAAGTTTATCTAAAACTCTACTGCATACATAGGATTGTTATTAAAGTGGACAAGAAGTAACAAGTTGCAATCTCTCCATGGTAATGGTGCATTATCTGCTTTTATGGCAGGTTATTTCCTGGCTGCCTCAGGGTGATGGAATATGAGCTAACAAGGAACCATTATATACAGATGCATCATAGTCGAACATCCTCTGACAACACTTTCTAAGCAATGTGAGAAAAAAACGAACTGCTACATCTCAACTCTGTTTTCTTCCACCATTAAAACTGTTACATTGCTAGTGTTAGCAGCACTGGAGGTAATTATTCAGCCACTCTGTTTTGACATGTAAGCTTGTGAATACAGGTAGCAGTGAACCTGTATGCACTGACAAGGAAACAGGGAAAATGAAGGGGGTGAGTCAGTTTGAGCTACAGCAGACGCAGCAAAGTAATTGACCCTTTCGAAAACCTGCAGCCCGAAACAATTTGCTATTGGCCTGTTAATCGGGATTGCCAAAGAAGAGTAGATACGATCTAACGGTGCCAGGAAGCTCAGTAGACCCCAGATTCAACCTTTAAGGGAGAGATGAGGGGGACTTTGATAAGCTCTCAATTACATAAGCTATCTCGAAACAACAGCCCGCCAACGTAGACAGCATAGTATTTACAGCCTGGTTTAACTCAATTAAGGTGGGGAGTCCAATAAGATCTGCTTGAACTCAATATTGTTTTGTAATTAGAGAGGCAAGAAATCATTTTTTGTCACTGGGTTTATTAAATCACTTTGATTGATGGTTAAGTGGGTAAAAACATAATTAAGAAATAAGTTCAAGCAAGTTCATATATAGTTCAGTGTAATGTAAAGTTAATGACAAGGCACTTACAGTACGTGTTTTTTTTCTTTCTTCGCAGCCTTAATTTGAAAGTGAACACATCTATATGTTCTGATATGAGACATTAGTTTGAATGAAATCCTCAGGGGTTTATGGAAAAAAACTGCACTGGGATCAGCTCCTAGAATGTGTTTTTACTTAGCTTCATTAGCTGCAGTGTCCCTGCAGAAACATTAAGGCAATTTCACAGTTTTATACAGCTGAAAAGTTACATTAAATCATACGAAAAAGAAACGCACTCACTCAGTCTATAGCTGCTTAAGTACACTGCAGTCAGACTAATGCAATTTAATGTAATGGTAATGTTGAGTTTTTGTGAGGAGCGGTTAGAGCAGATTCAGCTTTCTGATCATTTTATACAGAGGTGTTTCTGTTACTGTCACTGACATAACCGGATGGACAAAATAAGAGAAACTTCTGCTAGTACAGCACACCACAAATTACATCCTACAAAAGGTCATAGAGTTGAATCATCACCAGTGACGGCATACAAAGATGTACAAACCCTCAGTGATGTCATCCTCAACAGTGGTGTTGGAGCTAAGGCTGCATTCCAAGTGGCATACTTTTTCTATATACTTTAAGTATGTATATAGAAATTACGTACTGCTTCGTGCAGTATGTATACAACTGGGACATACTACTTCTGGGTTCTGGGTCCAAACAGATAAGCATGTTGTCTTACATACTGAAAAATCCATTTTTGCCACACTACATTTAACACACTATGCCTGGAGACATAATACATCTTTTTTTCCTGGCATACTACACAGTATAGAAATGTACATATATTGGAACATATATGAAGTATGGTGGCTCTAACTTTGGCAGAGATTCCTTTCCAAAATTATGCATAAAATGTATTCTTAAAACAAGTAAAAATGGGTCACACACACACACACATATATATATATATATATATATATATATATATATATATATATATATATATATATATATATATATATATATATATATATATATATATATATATATATATATAAAAATTCATCCCCCATACAGAGCATGAATAGGGATGTTAGCTGTAGAGCCTAAATCCATTTCTTGTTCCAGGTTATAAACGTGCTTTTTTACTGCTGTAAAGTTGGACATTTTAACATTAGAATGTGTGAGAATGACTTGCTTTTGGAACCAGCCTCAAGAGGCCATTCACAGAACTGCAGTTTTTGGCACTTCTGAGTTGGTTTCATTTTTCAGCCCCAGAGGTTGCAACTTGATCAAACTATCTTTCAATCCAGAGACAAAAAACGAACATAATAACCCTCACGAAGAGCAGATTTATGAGACTGCACTTGTTTTAGCTAGATGGACCAAACAGACAGTGTGTATCAGCATTTCTACATGATTGCTTGAACACATCATATACACCCTCTCTCTCTCTCTCTCTCTCTCTCCCTGTCTTTCTCGCCCAGACTATTCAACCATCATCATTACAGGTTGTAAACACTCAAGGGTCACCATCGGGGCAATGTGGGATTGTCTCGGGGAGTGGTGAGACCTGGCAGTCACAGGTGGTTCAGCTCGAGGGAAACTTATCACAGGAGACGCTCTGAACTCCGGGGACCAGCCATGTCAGTCGACTTGAGAAAAACAAGCCTAGTGGTCGTTATGAGGGGTTATTTTTGTTTTTTTTTTTAGATTGTGCACAATTAGAGAAGCAGCGGTGGTGTAAAGGTTAGCTCGAGTGAGTAGGGGGTTTGGATACAAGAGGTTAGCATTAGCATTTCAAGTTTTGCCCCTGATTTTCATGGTTCATTTAAGCTGCTTCTGTAGCATAGATGTGATGCAATAACTCTGCCCTTTTATCACCTGGGGACAATTGTGATTCATTATGGCTGCACACATACACATACACATGCACACCCACACATACACATACACATACATATACATACATATATATACATAATGGCACAAACACCACATGTTCATGCAGTTAACAATATTGGCCCAGCTTACACACACGGCAATGTTAGAGCAAGCTTGCACACATTGACAAACAAAACAAACGCCAACATGCGCACACACTCGAGTGCATTTATGTGTACACACTGTTGAGCGACCGTGGAAGAAGCAGAAGAATCAGCCGGGGACGGAGACAAGTTGCATTTATCTTGTGCATGCAAGGCTGCAGCGTGTGTGTGTGTGTGTGGGAGTGTTAGTCCCCTCGGATGAGCACACACGGCTGAGGATGCAGCTGGGAGCATGAGTTCTGACCGAGAGGAGTATGACATGGTCTGTCAGAAAGCTGTGACCCTAATTGTTGACCTCTGCCTCCACAACAGCACACTGTTGGATCAGGACACCTGTCAGGATTTCCTCTTCCTATTGTCCGGTCAGACCTCTGACCGCAAAGACCCGGGTGAGTAATATAATTAACTCCTGATCTCTATTGGGTGTAAGGCTTTCCTGTTGTGCTTTGTAAGGCTCAGTGCTCATTTGTTCCTCAGAAGAGAGCTAATAAGGATTTTGTTTGTGGTTGCTTTTCTTGCATGCGTGTGCCAAAGGTAGCGACAATCAGCTGGCATTGTAATTTAGCACGTGGTTGTCCTTCTTTTTCCTTTTTCCTTTTTTTTTTTGAACCACGTGTATGGTAGCAGATGATTGCTCTGACGCAGCTTCGACTGAACGCCTTAAGCCACGAATATATCCTTAATGAGTTTTTGTGACCCCAGGGCAATAGGGAGCAATAGGTGTATAAACAAAACCCACATCGACTCCCCAGTTTGCTCCAGAGAGCAGAGCTTCTATACCATTAATAGACAAGCCTTGAGGCTGAGTAATGCCAGCTGATGCTGCACTGACCACTAAGACTGACAATAAAAAGAGATGAAGGAACAGGAAAAAAAAATCTTTTAAGGAATGCATGTTTTATGCCTGAATGAACAACAAATACAAACACATGTTAGACAGTGAGGTTGTGTGTTTAATCTGCTAGGCAAAATTTGGACATCCTGAAAGGGATTTTTGACTTATTCATGAAGACTGATTTGCACATCTGTTGCAGCCTTGTGCATCTGTTGCTTTGGCACTTGTGGTGGGCTTCACCCTCTTTAAAGGAATAATCCCTCTCTTCAAATGCAGCAGCTCCTCCACAGACTCTGTTTTAAGTCTTTGTTTAATGAATTCTATCTATTCAGTGTAGCAAATACTGGCTGAGGTTTCTAGAATGTAGAGAAAACCGGAGAAGATATGCCCAAAGGGTCTTTGAAAAACTGAAGTGTTATAGATTTAGAAAGGCAGGATTCCCCCAGCTTTCACTGTCGAGATTTTTAGATAGCAGCACTTAAATAGTAAATGTGTCTGTGCAGTGTGAAAAGTGATACTTTATTTCTTCTTCTTCCTGTCTCATCACAGAAATAATTTGTGTGAAAAACGAAAAAGGCAAATTTTAACCGAAGCAGAACAGCAGCTTTTGGAATACTAATGCAGTAAATGTATCAGCACAAACAATTTCATAGCAATTACATGATCTGTTGCATATTGGATATCCGTAACTGGGATCATCCGTCTAATTTTACATTTTGTCTTCCGACCAAACATTTCGTTGTGAGCATTGATTTGGGGTTCTGTGTTTGATAGAAAAATGGGTTTTTAGCTTCGTCAGCAGGTGAGACAGCAATGAGGAAATAATATTTCTGGCTGCTTTTCAGAGGGAAGGGCCCCTCTTCAGAGAGTGCATGTCACACCAATCCTGACAAAATCCACTGTCACCTCACATCATCTTCAGCAGAGGAATTGAACGTACATCACAGTGCCACTGGCATCCACCACTGAGCTGTGGGGACATTAAATGCCATTGCATGTTATGTAGCCATTGATGTAAATTCTTTCTGCCACGTGGAAGCTAAAGACAAGCTGCTTCTCATAATGTTGGAGGATGTGTAGGTTGGGGGTTGTAGTAAATGTCTCCTTGCATGTATTTTCTGTGCAACAATGCGTAGGTCCCACAGAGAGGAGTGTGGGGTTGTGTTCATCCAACAGGACATACAGTGTAATGGAGGTGGAGATGAAAGTCTCACAGAAACTCCGGCTTATTAAACCTTATTTTCTTGCAACACATGGCTGTTAATTGTCATCAAAGTCACAGTAACTGAAAGCTGGAGAAAAAAAATTCTCACCATTCTAATGCCTAACTGCATTTTCTTATCTCTCATTTTTATCTGTTAGTTGGAGTGTGGCTGAAATTAAAATTTTGCTTTGCTATTGACTTTGTATGGTCAAATAGAAGATAATTAACAGATTTATTTTATTATTTATTTTCCAACAGTGAAAGCGTCCTTATATAAGCATTCTCTACTAATAATTTGATCCGTACATTTTCTGTCTGTTGTCTCTCAAATTAAGCGTGGTGTTCAATCACTTTCTGAAAAAACTGTTCTGAGACAAAATAGCGTCAACTGCAGCTATAACCACATTTACTGTAAGTCTGAAATTTCACCTCCAAGTTATGTTCCAATAGTGTATTTTTTTGCACATTTTGAAATAACACATTAGAAAGACTTGATGGAGATGGCAAAATTGAAAAAAAAAAAAACTTACCCAGTTTTTGCACTCACTCATTTGAGATGGTTTCATTCTCGGAAAGAGTTAAAGTGCATAATGAGAGATGAATTTTCTGACACATGAGACATTTAATTGACATGACTGATCTGCTGTTTCTGCTTCTTTCGGCGTTTTCACTTCTGGACAGCAAGACACATGTTTAAAACCAGCTGACATGAAAGAAGAGTTGAAACTTTTCTGACTGAAAACATTTCCTGAAGACTTCACTCTCTCATAGATCGTCATAATTTTTTGGTCTCTTCTTTTCTGAGGCGTTTTAGTAGTTGGCAAACAACTAGCTTTGTTTTCAGCTTCTTCTGCTCCGCTTATTAAAGTCATGTGCAACATACTCTATAGCGCCACCTTCTGATGACACTAGTTCTGATAACCTAGTTTATTTTGCTCCAGACAGTGAATGGAAACAAGCTTTTTTACTGTTTTCATTTTGATGTTTGCTCATGTGTTCATTTTTGTGTTTTCTAAATTAGTAAGTTGATGCTATAAAAAGGGTGTCTGTCTGATTGACAGCTGTGATAAACAGTTGCTTTGAATACAGTAGTTGTGGAGGAACTTGTGGATCTCTGTTCAGGAATGGTACAAAAGAAAACTGAAGGACTGTTCCTTCAGTTCCTGTTCTCAACTGTGTGATTTATCATCAAACTACAGTGAGTTGTTCTGCAATAAACTGATACTCCGAGGGAGGTGGGGAACCACTGCAATGCTTTTAGCAGGTGAAACAGTGTGGAACTTTTTTCTCCCCCTATGGCAATGAGAATGATTACATAAACCCTGTTGCTGTGTGCTTATGATATATCCCTCGCCATCCAGCAACTTTTTTTTAGAAGGTTTCTAGGTTTTTCTGCCAGACTCCATAAGCTCCTCTGTTTCTGCCACTATGATTGCTCCCCTCTTCAGCTCTGGATGCAGCAACCAAAACAGTATTATGGAGCCTATGGAAGAAAAACCTATAAAGCATCTATAAAAAGTAACGGTTGCTCCAGATTAAAAAAAAGAAAGAAAGAAAGAAAAGGGGAAAAAACTGCTGCTTTCAGTGTGAAGAAGAAAACAATCAAGGGCAAGGTGCAATGTGCTTGTCCCTGTAGCTACTCGCACTGCCTGAAGGGGGAGACAAAAGTTTTGAAGTTTTAAAAGCTCTTGTTTTGAAGGCTAGCTTAAATGAGAGGCATGATTTTTCACTTCACTACAGTACAGTGAGAAGAACTACTGATTAAAAAAAAAAATCCTAGTGTACAGAAAATTATGCGCATAAACACAAACCACTGACCCATTCTATGGTTTATTGTAAGTGGGAAATATTTTTTTAATGTAATGGTACAATCAAATGGTGAATTTTGACTTGATAAGCAGAAGCTGTGTAGCAACGACTGCACTGGAACTGGATCCGGACACAAAAACATTTGTGACTTGTTGCACAGTCAAAAGGGTACATAAAGCAGACTTTCTAACTAGCTAGCCTATTTGGTAGTTCACTTGATTGGCTCACTATAGTACTGTGGGCATGAGTAAGATAATAAAATAGAATTACTGCCGTGTAGTTGAATGCCTCTGCCAACCAGTCAAGTTGTAGCTTACATCCATGCCGGTCTAGACTTGGATACAGTATATACTAAAAACTTCAAAGTGTGCAAGTTCATTGAGAGAAACAACAAACAGTCATATTTCCTGCATTTCTTCATGTGCTTAGCCAATGTTGTAGCCATGACTGGAGACAATGTTTAAAATATGGATAATGTTGCAAAAAAGCTACAAATTTACCTCTTAAACTTAACAGCACTGGTGATTGATAGAATCACCAAAGACTAGTGTAACCAATTCAGTCTCCAGCCAAATGTGAAATGTGGTCACAATCTCTCCTTCTGTTCCTGAATTATGGGGTTGAATCATGACCAGAACTGGCTTTTGCAGAACGTTACAATGACAGAGTGAAGCTGACCCGTGACATTTTGGCTTCAAAAATGTCATCCCTTCAGGATTTCTATCCGATTAGACATTTATGTGAAAATGAGCCACAATTAACATTTGAATTCTCGAGTTACAATCAAAGACGTGTTTTGTGAGGTTACAGTGACTTTCAACCACCAAATTCTACATCAGTGAGTCCAAGCGAACATTTGTGCCAAATTTGAGGAAATTTTCTCATGAGAATGGGATGGATCAATGGGCTACCTGAAAACATCGTGCTTGAGCATAAAAACACCTAGAAAAGGATCACAAAATCTCATCTTATGCTCTATAGGTTGCAGCAAGATGGATAAGCAACAATGCCACATGCTGCATACTCCAGATTTATCGTTTGTGCTCTGACTGCAAATCGACCATTGCAGACTTATCGGGACTTATCCGCTGGAAATCGTATAACGACTGAGCAGCCTTGGTGGAGTACTGCGCTCTCTGAGTGCTTTTCTTGTTGGAATTTGAAAAATACTGATCATAAATAGAAAAAATTATTGTTTGAGTACAATAATTATCCTATTCTTTATATTCTAGCATTGAGGATAAGCTACAAAAAGGGTTAGAGATAAAAGTCTTGTATAATTTTAATCTATCGGTAGCATACTTTGGGATATTAATAAGGTGTTTAGTTTACAATCCACCATCGAAATAAGAGGCAGTACAGTTATGGTTCCCCACTCTCTCTTGACCTCCTTAAATTGTATTTTGAATGTAATTCAGATGCAAAAAAAGGAGAAAAAACAAACGGTAAACAAACTTAAAAATGAGTTTTTTAGGTTTATTAGTTAAGATTTGCTAGCATTATTATCATTCATTTTATATATATTGTTTTGGCTGTGAATCATGCAAGTAAAGTCTGTTATCATGGTAATATTTTACCATACATATATAAGGCAGTTAATTTAGCTTTTTTTGGTAAATAATTTACAAAATGTTCATAAATAAAGTCGCACTAATTGTCTGACTTCTAGCCCCAATTGGCTGCATCTGTGTTGAATTAGGTGTGTCACTTTAAAGAGGTTAATTATTGATGCAATCACTTATCTGGCATTTTATATTTTCAATTGACATTTCTTTGTAGAAATCTGTTTTTAACTTTGACATGAAGGAAACGTTTTGTTTTTTTTTTAAATTGTCAGAAAAGCTTAAATAAATTCATCATAATACAATGTTGAAAAGCAACAAAATATGAAAAAGAGGTCGTGAATACACACACACACGCACGCACACACACACACACACACACACACACACACACACACACACACACACACACACACACACACACACACACATGAAATAAAAACTAGAGCCAGTCGCTTTTTCATCTGAATTTCAAAGGTGTAAATTAGCAAAAATAACAATTTGTCACTTTTGCTCTACTGTGAACATACTTTGGAGGTCATTATATGATTTTTTTAATCTCAGTACTTGAGGCCAGAATTGAGGGAGACTGAAAAAAACATCTTTTGCTCTCATTCTCTCCTCTATGACACACAGCACACTTGTTTTGTGACCGTGCAGCTGCCTGAATGGAGCTGCAGCTATCCCACTCACAGCAGCAGAGTTATTTTATCAGAGCAAATGTCCCTCTGAACTCCCTGTTGTTGGCTGAGGATCCCCTCAGTAGTTTCAAACCGATTATGACAAAATAAGAACGCCTAATTAGAAAGCCCGGGACTTCAATTCCCCTGTCCCGACGTGGCTGGGAGATAATAAGCCGTCGTCTTTATTGACCAATTTGTTGAATCTTGAGATGGCTGATTGTATTCCAATCAAGTCACCGTGCCAGTCCCACCTGCTGTGAGCGGCAACGCACGACTTTTTCAGGGAGATAAATGAGAGCTCGGTTCAGCGTCTCACACTCTGCTGAGAGAACATTTCCCACTGATCAGCTGCCTGCCTTAGATATTGATATTCACTCCAGAGCCTTGATACAGGTTACAAAGCATATCCCTTAAGCCTGTGTAGCTCCTAAATGGCTGAATGCACCTTCCACCCCCTCCTCCAAACACTCACCCTCATTACAGATTCCACTTTCATTATCAGCTGCAGCTTCAGGTGTGTGTGGGCTCGAATTGACGAGGCTTATTTTTCGATCACGTTATTTCTCGCACGCCCATCTCATCTTGAGGTTTATTAAGCAAGACCTTGGCTGGCAGAGGACATTAGCATCAGCACATCATTCATTTAGTTCCCACCGGTCTGCTCCTCTCTGTCCGTGGTATTTGCAGGGACGGATGGTGCATTGCAGGTTGAATCCAAAACAGAAAAACAAGAACATCAAATTAACTGCACTGTGGAGATTAGAACCCCAGCCGAACCACTGTGCCTTTCAATAATTCATACCCACTGTCTACTGTCTCGGTATTTTATTGATACAACATTTCACTGTAGACCACAAAAGAACACTGGAGACAGTCTGTTTCTGTTGTGAGAGATAACACATGGAAAAATATCTGTCTCAGCTGTCAGGAAAAGACCAAACGCCAGTCCTCAAAGGGGAGTGCCATTATTGCTGTAATCATTAGAATAATAAATAGCACTTGGTATGTTTTTATCCAGACTTTAATCCCTTCTTTGCACCTTGAAGTCGGGAGGTAAAGATAGTCTAATGTAAGGGTCTTTTGTTGACCTGAGATGAAAATCAAACATGGCACACGGGGTCAGTGAGCCAGTTCAGTGGGCGGAGGAAGCAAGAGCAGCGATGTGGAATACATTTTTCATTCAATTTGATGCACAAAAGACAAAAGTCCAACAGTGGCCTGAATACCAATCAGCTCTTCTGTAAGACGTCTGTGAACAGCATTACAAATGCCTTCATGTCTTCCTCTGAAGGTCTCACTGGTGTTTTCCTCAGCAGCATTTTAATTTTAAAGTTCAGTGGCAACAGGGATGTCCCTAAAGATGCTAATTTCAAGTGATGTTATCTGCTCCCCAGTTGAACAGCTGTGGAACCACCATGAATGCCGATCCATCTCCATGAATAAATGATAAAAAAAATCCTCCTTCCCTGACTCAATAGCACAGGCAACACCAGGCTATAGTGCACCTTGTGTGTCTCACTCTCTGGATGGTTTTCTCCTACAAAATGCATCAGTGTCATTAATGACAAAAGTGTTAGGAGGATGAGTAATGTAGAAACCTGCAGGCCAGCACACTGGGCAAGGCCTCCGCTGAGCAATCGAGCAGTAACATTGGTTTATTGATTAAAGAATCAGGCCCCAAGCGAGCACAGCGGTGAGAGCTTCACAGGACGAAGAGAAACACAACAGGGCATGAGAAAATCTTTTTTTCCGCTCCAATTTGCCCCTCTAGACCTTAACATTATACAACAATTTGGCACAGATATACGGAGCTGAGTGGCAACTAACCCTTCGCTAACCCCTAATACTGGGGCTGTTAGTCAAGCTTTGGTTTCTCGCTTGGTGTAAATTAACCATCACAATTCAATGTCATTTTTAGTTAGTTATTTCCCAGTTTTAGGCACAGGTAGATAAAAGCAGGTGTTTGTAGTTGAAGACCCTCGTTTTCTATACTTATTTCACCACTGTCACTAGCTAGGTAAGCTAATATTATGCTAGATCCACGTCCTCTTGACCAAAGAGCAGACAGACACAAGCTGTGTTTCCTTGACATTTTATGCAGTTTCAAGTACTGCATTACAAGAAGTTACGGAAATGGCAAAACTTGAGAAAATGCCAATTTTGACGTTAATATGTTGTGACATAGAAAACATTTAACTGACGCATCTGCTGAGCTGTTTCTGCTTCTTTCGTCGTCTTCGTGTCGAGACGGCATAAACATGGCCGATACCTGCTGACACAAAGGGGAATAACTTAACTTAGCGTAACGTAGCCACCTTCTGATGATTACAGTGAACCTACTTTATCCACTTCATACCAGTTAATGGGAATAAGCCTAATTAGCATTTACTTTTTCTACAGCTGACCACTAGCTAGTATCTACAGTGAAGCATTTAGCAGCTAACAAGTCAGATAAGAATTCATTTTGAATTTGCTCTAGAAAAGGACCCGAATATTTGATTACTCCTATTTTAGGATTTGGAGATTTGCTTTTTTATGCAAAAAAGTCTGCATTGTCTAGCAATATATTTCTAGTTTGTAATTGTGCTGTTTTTTGTTTTTTTTTTAAAGTTATTTTTTTGGCCTTTTTGTCAGCTTTATTAGATAGACGCAGTGAGAGAAAGACAGGAAACAGGGGAGAAGAGTCGGGGGAAGACATGCAGCAAAGGGCCGTGAGCGGGAATCGAACCCGAGCCAGCTGCATCGGGGACCAGTCCCTGTACATGGGTCACCCGCTCAACGCGTTGAGCTATACGGGCGCCCTGTAATTGTGCTGTTAAAATATAGATATATATACATCTGAATATATCCTTAAACATAACATGGGCACTTTATGTCTCTCAGTAGCAGTCAATTCCCCTTGGTAGTTCAACAAAAGACAAAATGCTTTTGCTCTCAATTGCGTTGGAGCACTTTAAACAAAGGCAGCGAGCCCGTTATGCAGTTTGCAACTAGTGTGAAAGCATGAAATTTCACCTGAAAGCTCTAAATTGTAGGCTTTTTGTTAATGGCTTAAAAAACTGAGCCCACACTAGATATAGAATTTAAACATCTATTGTCCAGTTGCTATGGTGAAGCTGCTTTAATCCTCTGTGTGAACGTTATTGTTACACATGATAAACACATATACTTACTGGGCTTGGAAAATAGTTGCAGCTGATCTAAATCATTAAAATAAAACACAACATCTGAGACTAAGGTAGAGCAGCCCAATCTAATAATAACTTGTCCATAGATGTATCCCCAGGCATCGCAACCATCAACACCCTCAACCACACTCACGAGTAAACATAGACCTTACAGTTCCTAAAATCTGCAAGAGAAAAGAAACAGAAAGATAGCAGATGTGAAGTTAATCACTGTGGATAGGAGACCCATTAGTGTAGGAAAATGCAAGTAAATAGAACTCTGGTTCAATGGACTATAGACTTGTTAAACAACCTGTAAAGAAGCCCAAAATATTTGCTGTTCTTTGCTATCTGCTTTGCCTGCTGCCCCTGTGACCTGAACTTGAATAAGCTGAAAGAAAAGGCTGGATAGATGGATGTTACTGAAGCTCCAGCGCCCACAAAAGGGATTTAGGATGTTTAAAAAGTTTGGGAGGTCGACTCAGAGGATGATAACAATGGTGTGAGAAAACTGACGATTGAGCACACCAGAAATAAACTTTTACAGCCTGGTACGAAAACAGTTTTTGTCTCTGTAGTTAATTCCCTTGTGTATGACAGCTGAATAAGGGTTGAATTTCTACATAACTCTGCATTTCAGCTGTATTAAGAATTAACGTTATATATAGTTAAGGATGTGGCCACTTTGAGGGACAGGTCTGTACTGCCTCATTAATGTAACATTGATTGTATATAAAAAACAGACGTAACGTCTGAGTCTGAAAAGTGAAGCCAAGGCAAACATGCCTAAAACTTGCATTCTTTGCAATAGCTAGCAGAGGGCAACTCCTTTTGATGCAAAAAGATTTCCATTTGCACAGGAAATGAGTGTACTTCTGACTTGATTATTGTCTCATTAAACATTTTTCTAATGAGTTCATGGACTGAATCACTCGTTTCAAGACTTGTTGAATACAGCATGAAATTCATTTAGTAAATTATGGTTCCATTTACAGTAAAACAGGTGGTAGAGCAGCGGATGTCTTAGGGTGGGGATGTCTTGTTGTTGACAAGTTGCTACTGTATCACTGTGTGTAGTGTCTTTGAGATCTCAAGACACAGACCAGCATGGTGTCAGGTGTCAAAGTCGAGCCTTCAAAACAGCAAGCTAGAAACCGATGGGACATCATGATTACTACATCCATCTTTTATGTACAGTCTATAGACCGTCCATGGCCCGTAGACATTTGCATGGCCTTCAGTTTAACACATGCTCCATCAATTTTTGCTCCATCATTGCATATTGGATTAGCCGGGAGTTAGGAGGAGTCAGGCAATGCCAAGATGGTGATGGCTAGAGCCACCATATTGAACTTCAAAACCACTTTTCAGAAGTCACGGAGGGTTCATCCATTTTTATATGTATCCAGTGCATTTAACACATAAACACAAAACATTACACAATCATAAACAAGGCTGGTCTTAAGTATAACCTGTAGCTCTATAAAGTCTAACATATTACATGGCTGTGGATGCTAGGTGTCTAAGAATGCTGATTAGTCAGACATGCTAATGTTTGCAGCTTTGAGCACATAGAGGCAGTAGCTGTGTTTAAAATTACCCTCTTATTTTTTCATTATTCCCCATTTCATGGACAATCACTAGATACTCAGGATGCTGAACTGTATTCTACTATAGGATGGTGTAAATTCTGTGCAGAAACAGAAAAGGAGGAAAGGCTGTAGGTTTTTGGTTTCTCTCTCTGGTTTTCTGATTTGCCTTTTTGACTTCCTTGTATCACTGATGTCAAGCCCTTCTCGTTTTCCTCTTCTAACGAAGCTCCATGTACCTCGTCTGTCTCAGAGTTCCACTGGCTGGTTTGGTTCATGAAGCTGTTGTGTCATAATGGCTGTTGAGCTGTCTGTCACGCTGAAAGCTTCAGGCCTCTGGGGCTGACACTCCTGTCACACTCACAGGGTCGATGGTGTAGAATAGGATGAGGAGTCTGTGCACTTCATCACCCAAATTAATGCACAGTCTTACAGGGTGGTATCCCTAAATGAATGAACACTAGAAATACTGTAATAGAACACAAACATAAAAAAAACTAACTGATATTTTGAAAGATGCTGCTCAAAGACATTCTTTCTGTGTAATTTAGATGAACAGTGCAATGTTGTCCTGGGAAGTCTTGGGTCTTTGCATTAATATAGATGTTGCTTTGACATGCACCACCAACCTAAATATTGTTGCATTGTTGTTACTAAGCACACCCCCTCCATAGCAACCACACCATACATGTGCCCTGCCACAGTGTAAACTACTTATGACTAACTAGAGGAACACTACAAAGAGCTCGGGTTGACCTGGCCTCCAAACTGCCCAAATCCCAATCTGACTGAGGATCCATTGGATGTGGCAGAACAAACATGATCCACTAAGGCCCAACCATGAACCTACAGGAACCCTGCCAACTTCCTGGTGCCGGACACCAGAGGCCATCTCCAGAGGTATTGTGTTTATGCCCCGATGGGTCAGAACTGGTCTGGTGACACAAAAAGGACCTACACAATATTAGGTAGGTGGCTGTAATGTTTAAAATTACAAGTCCATAACAGTCCAAAACCAAAACATATCCACTCTACTATCAAATATGACAAAGAAAAGCTTCTAATCAACACTTTAGAGAAGCTGGAAATGACCAGTGTTGCTTGAAAAATTACCAAAAAGAAGAACTGATTATCAAACTTTAAAAAAAAAAAAAAAAAAAAAAAGTGGATAAGTGACTATTTATTTGAGCTTTCATGTGATTTCTGAGTTGTACACCTCTGTATTATGCCAGGAAGTTGTTTCATACTGTCACTATCATAATTTTTTACTGTTTTGTATGGAGAATATTTAATGGATATGTCTACTTTCAGCAAACTAACTAGTTCTGTCTCTTTTAAAACCAGAAAATCTGATTACTTTGTGTGACAGTTCATTATAATCCACTGAGACAAAAGTATTTTTGCCAGAGACTCACCTAAGACAGTAGTGTAAACGGCATATACTCAAATACTACACTTCAGTACAAATTGAAGACAGTGAAAAGCTGCTCTGACAGTGATGATCAACAGTTAGCAACGTTTGCAATGCTAGATTTTTGCTTGTAATGAAATATTTTAATGAAGTGGTATTACTTAAGTAAAGGATTTAATACTTTATCTAGCACTGGCCTTAAGGGACACAAGCTGTACTGACATTATTGTAATTCCTGTAAATCAACAGTAGAGGTCAATAAAGGTAACAAACAACAAGATTCTTAGGATGTTGTTCTTAAACCAGTTATTTTCTAAAAAAGCGATATCCCTAAACTAATACAAGAAGGAGAAAAAACACACATACATCAGATATGGATATAATTTATCATGGATTTACACTTCAAATAAAGACCATCCTCTCCAAAATAAAAAACTAAAGATTCTTAATTTCATGCTCACGCCGAACCAATTTTGTGCTGGTCGTCACAATTCAGAAAAGTATTAGTTTTATTTTGCAATCAGAAAGGTCACCAAAGCAGTATAATTTTAGGCTGAGCCTGACATTCCCTACTGTTTTTTTCTGGCTCAAAAGTGCCTCAGCAGTGACCCACTGAACTTTTACCTGATTCATGCATTTTTAATGGAAAATAAATCCCAGCTTGCATGAGGTTGCAAGCGAGTGCATGAGGGCTCATCTACTTTTTTGTGTTATCACACATAAAAATAAATCTAAAATCTCTGTGAATATAAATATCACATTTCCAAACATGCATATCCTACTGCAGTGAAATGGTGCTGTTATTCTCGTCATGTCTGAGGTCCAGTCAACAGCAGGATGTGAGCTGCTTCATCTGCTGCCTGTGGGCGAAGGATGTGAGATGTTTTCTTTCTACTAAAACTGTAACCACCCACAGGCTATGACAACATAATGAGGAGGAGGTCTACTACATTAAAACTTTACTCACTAATTAGATAGAGACGTTGCAAGCATGGGAGGCTAAATTAAATACAAATACCAATGCTTAAGGGACAAACCAAGGGTGTAATAAGCATTCAACACGGCATTGTTTTATACTATGATTCCAGGAGTATGATAAATTCTGCCGCCGGGTGTAATGACATTGATTGAAGATGTTTTTCTTCATTTATTTTAAGGTTCAGCCAAAGGCGAAGAGCAGCAATTTGAATTTTAGACGATGACTCGTCCACTACACGATGTGTACAATATCTCTTTTAGATTGCAGACCCTTTTGTGTCTGCATGTAAGTCCTGTTTGTGAGCTGCAAGAAAATGTGTTAGTCACAGTGTACCTAGAACATATGGTGCCTTGGGCCCTCCATCAGTTCAGACTATATCTTTCCCATTTCCTGGAATCTGTGCTGCTTCCTGTATTTTGTGTTTTTCACTTATACTGCCATTAAACAATCCCCCGAGGAAACATGACCCACAAGAAGTACAATCACAGAGATGGGGGAAGGACAAATTGAATAACAACCTCATGACAAAAGACTAGGAGGCACAGAAAAAGTGCGTCAACATGAGTGTGCACTCGTAGATTTGTGAGCATGTCAATATGCACATGTAAATGTGCAGAGTTTTATATGGTCAATCACGCAGTTGTGAGGACACAAGGTACACACAGAGGTGATCGTGTTTCATTACAACAAAAGACAGAACAGTTTTCTTCTCCTTCTTTGCACAGAACGGGGAAACAGAGGTGCAATTTGAGGTTTGTTGTGACATTTCATCCTGTGATTATATTAGCGCCCTCTGCAAAGCAGCCACTGCCTGGTCTGAAATGATGTTACCTAAGCTGACAAGAATTGATGGGATGACCTTACAGCTTGTCCACAAGTGGAAAATTGCTCTGCAGTTTCACCGCAAGACACTAGAGATGTGAAAGCAGTCATGTAGCCGTAGCTGTTGCATTTTCATTCCTCTTATTACATCAGCAGAACAACACATGACTGACACACGGGAGATCACAGCAATGAAGAGTTCTTGGAAAAACCACCAAAAAAACTCCAAAATAATATGGTATTTTATGCAAAACACTGTGAAATATATGACAGATTGAATTTTTGACATGCAGCCATACAACAAATAGATTTTATCACCACGTGCACATACACTCTGGGGGCCATGTTCCATTATTCATCTACAGATGCAGCCATTAAATCTGCATATTTCATTTGTCTGTCAGATGCAGTAATAAATTTCCATCTACAGATTGTATTCTACAACAAAATTACTTGAAAACCATTAATTCTGAGGCAGAGGGGCAAGTTTTGCCCAGAAAACAATATGACAAGAAAAAATGCGAAGAAATGCAAATTGTAGGGGTGGAACTTTTCTGAAATGTATAAATAATTCTGACACATTCTTGAGCAAGTGAGTTCCAACTTTGAGTTTACATATTTTGAAATTTTTGCTAGATGTAGGAGATTACAACAAACTTTAAAATAAAAATTAAAAAACAATAATCGGCAGTTAAATTGAAGTCCAATCTATCACTTTTTTCCCCTGTGTATTTTTAATTTGCATATTGCAAAGAGCCTGAGTAGACATAACAAATTTTAAAAAAAAAAAAAAAAACGTGAAAAAAAGGTTTTCATATTTGCTTCAGTAAGCAGTGACACACAGAAGCTTTCACTTTCACTGAAGAAACAAACACAAAAAAGCAACAGCAGTCAGAAACAGCAAATCTGTGTGCAGCGATGAAGAGACTAACGTTCCTTTAATGCATTTTTTACATTGTTTTCCACTGTTTGTGGTTTGAGTGCTGCTCTTTTGTTTCATGGATGTGTTAGGCAGAACTGCTTACTGTGCTTAGAGATGGTGCCCCATTCATTCCTTTGAAAGTTGCTCACTCAGTACATACACCAAAAAAAGCCTCCGTGGGCTTCCTCACATCCGTCTCGGACAAGTGCTTCAGAGATTTAGACCATGTCCACGCTAAGCCGACTATATTCATAAAGGCTTATTTTCTCTCCCTTTTGACCACATGTCCACATATAGACAGAGCTATTCTCCTCCAGTAAGTGGGCTTTTCCAGAATGGTCTGTGAAGTGTTTATTGATTGTTTATTTGAGTTTCCTGCACCTTTGTGGTGTCCAGCCCATACAGGCTTATAAGACTTAACAATAAACCGGATGGTCACGTAATAAATCG
Organism: Amphiprion ocellaris; assembly: GCF_022539595.1. Classification (NCBI taxonomy): domain Eukaryota; kingdom Metazoa; phylum Chordata; class Actinopteri; family Pomacentridae; genus Amphiprion; species Amphiprion ocellaris. The sequence goes on from NC_072773.1 coordinate 19,176,007, forward strand.
AAGTGTGCATTTCCACAAATTCCAAAGAAAGTACCATTTACAACATTTAATTACATAACAGAAATGTAATGTTATAAATGGATGCAGTGTCTTCCATTTCAGCTGCTGGGCATCTTCTATATAGTTTGCCAAACAAAGGTCTTGTATGCGTATTGCCCACCTACAGTACTGTAGCCCAAGCAACTCCTCCTAGCTGCCAGCCACACCACAAAAACTGCTCAGGAACAGCTCAAGGAATGTATTAAAGATGTCAAGGAGTTGACAGCACCTCCAAACTTTCCAGATCCAACCAGTCATCCATGGGAATGAGTCTGATCCACAGAGACCCACATACACAACAAAGACCCCCAAAGCTACCAATGTCTGGGTGCCAGACAGCACCAACATCTCCACAGAGCCCCTCCTTTGGTCCAATGGGTCAGAGCTGTTTTGGTGACACAAGGGTGACCTACACTATATTAGTCCTGCCTAGCCAGTCTATTCTGTAGTGCATCCATGCTGGGACTGTGCCCCTGCAAAACAGTAAAGAAGTAAAACTTGCATTCGCAGTTTCACATCCTGAGGTGAAAAGAATACACAATAAGGAAAAAAACAACAACAACAAATGACTACTGTAAACTTTGTGACAAGACTTTTACTAATAAAAGAGACTGTTATGACCCAACCTCTAGGGTCAGCTGGATGTAACAAAAAAATCAGATGTTAATGGTTCAGGTAAAGGAAGTTTATTGCTCAGTGGCAAATTGAACAAAAAAAGTGATCAGAAAGAAAATCAAGGCTGATGGGCGTTGCCAAATCAAAGAACAGAATATAACAAAACGAAGGTTGACAGAGTTTGTAAAACTATCTAAGCACAGGCAAAGTAACAAAACTCCCTAGCCAAACTTAGATACAGGAACAACACCCACCACGAGTAACAAAAATGAATACAACAGTGAATAGAGTGAATGAAACAAAACTGGTGCCTCTGAACACAGCCTCAATCTCCATTGAGTCTGGAGGCTCCAAACCAAATTAGCAGCCATCAACAGAAGCTCAAATTTGTTCGTAGTACCCACCACAAGTAACTTACGGACCAAAGGACCACACATTAATAGAAACAATACACAGAGGCACCAGGGCAGACTGGTCACAAATACCAGCCACCCAGACTGAGAGCTTGGCTGTAGATATATACTCCTCAGGTGTGGTGATGACTGTGCCCGGTTGGCTGAAGGTGGAGAGGAACTGGATGGCGGCCCAATCAGGAAGGTAGGGAGGCGGGGAGAACAAGGCTGGAGTGCAGGTCGTCTTCTCCGGAGTCATCAATTGAGCTGGCCGGCAGCTGGGTTTCCAGAGAGGCTCTGAAACCAGCCACAGCTGAGCTTACACGTCATCTACCCATTCAAAGGCCCAAAAAGAATCCACCCCCAGAAATAAGACGGCACACAACTACATGTGGCCGTAACAGAGACAAACATAATTGGATATTTAGTGCCAAACAGGTGAAGCCTGCCTATACTTTAGCTCTAGAGGATCTCACTGGACTCCACAGACAATTTGATAGTGGTGTGTGGCTCTTCCAGAACTTTATTAAAACATCATCATATGTGCTTTGTTCACAGTGATCGCCAACAGTCCATCTCACAACATAGATCTGTAAAGGACAGTCCTCCATCTATAGCTGTCAACAAATATTTCAGGAGTTTGTGTATAATAGAAAACAGACTGGAAGTTATTTTCTTGAATGTGTCTAGATCTGGCCCAGTGTAAAAACCCTAGACTGTAGCATTTTCACCTGGTTCCTCATTTTGGTGCTAATGGGGACACGACCAAAACCAAGTTTTTTTTGACACCCTTTGTCTTTGTCTACCTTCCCTAGCTCAATACAAACAATCAGCCAAGCTTGGAAAATGAAACTTTGTCCGTAGCCAGTAAACACAAGACATCCCTGTTGGACACTAAATGCTATAAAAATATTTTTGCAGATCTTTGCTGCTGTAGGTTGCTGCTTGGAGGCTGCGGTTTGTTTCCTGTAGTGAGGAAATTTTAAAATGGTAACATGCAGGAAGCAGAAGGGGAGGAGAAAACCAGCTGAAATGAGCAGGTTTATACCATCAGCCTACTTTCAGTGAATTAGACTAACATGATAGTAATGTTGTGGCTGATTGGGCTTTTAAGCTTCCAGAAAATAATCAGTGCAGCCTGTAGTTATACACCAATACTCAATAAAACTGAGATAATGCTGCCAGAATGTTAACTGTTGTCACTATAATTAGTGGAACAATTGTTTTTCTACCCAGGAAAGGTAAAGTGTCATTAATCAGCAATGATTAGTTTTTCTTGCTTCTTATATCTGTGAAATAGCTGGACTGCATTGTGATTGTAATATTAATTATTTTTACTCACATGGCAATTAGGCACATGTGTTGGTAGGTCAGTGCTGTCTGCAGACTGTGGATTGTTACCTGTGTGTGTCTGATATAATAACAGGTAAAACCTACCGGGAGTAGTAGACACGAGACACACCAATTTACAAGCGATCAGTAATGACCTAGGGGTCATTTACAGAACTCTCTCTATGTAAATAAGTTTTACAAATGGTAATTTGTCCCCTGGTAGATCATAGCCCCCTCTTTGACAAGCTAATCTCCAGCCAAGCATGTAATTACGATCAGTCGGGTATGCTGGGAATGCAGTGCATGCTTGTGATATGACAGTGAAGCAGCGGTCCGTGCCATCAATGTGGCAACTAATCACCTGTCACTGGCTGTTACTGACCAAACAGCAGCTAAAGCATTCAGTGAGCTTCAGTGGGTTTGGATGAAGACAGAGAGGATGAGTGTTACAAAGTGATGAACAGAGCGTTATTATCAAATTTTTTACCTCTGACAGATGCAGCCTGTCACTTGGACGTGTTATTTCATCTGTAGGACGCTGGAACAACCCGGATTTGTGTTTCAGAATATTACAGTAAACCCAGCAGGAATAGTCAAGGTTTAGAGCCTTAGGCATAAACCACCCTTTGCTGTGCAGGATCCATATCATTTCATTATCACTTCATTGCAGCAAAAATGGCTCACACACCTAAGGGTTTGTAGCAGAGTTATCCTGTGCTACATTCTAATATTATGATGATTACCTTACTGAAGAAACCACAGAGAGATTTACAAAAATTAGGTGAAAGGAATTATTCTCACTTGGCAATATGTCCAAGTAATGTGTACATTCTGTTTAATTTCTTTCTCATTCTGGTGAATTGAATCTTGAACAATACGGGCACATAAATGTTTTTTACAATTTTTCTCATTGACAATGCTGTCCAGTTCAAACACTAAAATGTAGGACAACAACCAGCATTTTTGACATAACGTAATTTTCAGCTTATTTTCCTGATTATTTTGTTATTCTCTGAAATTTCAAGAAAACAAAACTGAGGAAGAACAGCTTCTAAGGTAATATCTCTGAGTGTCATTGGTTGTCTGACTAATACGCAAAACCCCAAGATATTTAATTTACTATCAAATATGACAAAGCTAAAAAATTAAGAAGCAGAAACTCGAACTTTTCTAGCAGTTTTACTTGAAAAAATAATTGATTAAATTCTCTGAATGAACTTATAAATCAATTCAGTTCTGCGGTTATATAAAATATGTATTTAGAGCAATTATACTCAAATCTTTTATTAAAAATGTATAAATATAAGTTTATTTTAGAACCCTCTCTCCAAAAACACAAAGTATTATGCAAAAACAATGCATTCTCAATTACGTTGTGAGGGAAAGGTATTTTCTCCTGGATGATGCTTCGCTTGTGACATATCACTACAACATCACAAATATCTTTTTCATTTATTGTATTGTGTTGCTGTTGCTCCTTTTAAGCAAACCATTTATCAGACAACTATATGTCCGATTCGGCAGGATCCAGAGCCAGAACTTGTGGACATTTGAGGTTCTTCCAGACTAGGATCTACTGCAGATCCAATTTGGCCCCCTTGGTGCAGTTGGTGTTTAAGCTGTTCTCCCAGCCAATCCATCCCCTCCAGGTGGTCCAAACTGAGCTCCACCACGTGTTTCAGATGCTGATGTAACATCAAAGTTAAGCACCCGTGCCTTGATGTAACCCAGAAAATGGGGAAGCTTAAAAGGTGCTATGAAATGGTGTATTTTATCTAAAACAATGATATTTTTCTAAATCTAGCCAGACGCTTTTGGTGCTTAAACCCATCCAAACAGTAAGTGAAAATGTAACATATGTCAAAAATAAAGGTCCCAACGTGGGACACTAACCTATATCCAGGTTAAAAATCTATGATATATATGTCAGACTTTGCCTGTACCACCCCTCCAAACACCTCGTATGGACTTTGTGGTTTTTTAAAGTGGAAATATTTCCAACAGCATCATACTGTCACTTTACCAGGAGAAAACACCATTTCTTTGAAAATGTACCTGAGAATGCAGTTCAGTCATATAGAAGCATGCACATTGTCTGGCTGGGTTAAATGGTTACCTTTCACTGCTCTGAAGTCAGCATCATGTTGCACACACAGTATACAACCTTCAGTGAAGCTTCAAGCGTTTTTTCCCCTTATATTATCATACACCTGACAGTAACTGAATCCCTTTTCAAGGATGCTCTAAATTCACTCTGCGTCCACTGCACTCTACTAAAAATACCCATAACAGTGAGTAGGCCCTGCATACCAACAGGTTCCACATGGTAATGAGCCTGTCTTCAACACCCTATACAATGCAAAGATAATATATTCAATAGGAAGGTGTTCTTGTAGCCACAGCCTTTGTGGCATTTGGCCAAGGCTGAAGAAAAGAATGTGTCAGTGTTGGAGCGCTGCCCTGCATTCAGAGTGGAGCAGGTCAGTCTGAGAGAGGAAATGGAAACACTCTCCACGGACTGCTCAAACCACTAGAAGGAGAAGTCCTGTAATATCCGGCCTCTGCCCGACTTGATCGGGAACTGATATGTCCCTGTGTGCCTCTACTGGCTTCTGTGCTTAACTTTTATCTGTATTAGTGCAGAGAAAACTGCCAACTGCCCTCCACCCTTGGGTTTTAAACTCAATCCAGTTCTTCTGGAAGCCCCAAGAACATTCGTTACTGTCACACTATCTGTGACACGGCATGTAATGCAGTTTACAGTGACAACAGTGGCAGATTTACAACCTAAAATTAGCCATAATGTTCACAATAATGGGCCCTTGATTTCACAGAGGCAGTTAGCATAATCCTGCCAGATTGTATCAGCTGTAGCTACTTAGCAGTCTGACTTTTTACTGTTTCAAGCCGATTTGATTTTAAACAAGCACCATTTAAAATAATCTTTAATATCCATGACCCATCTCTGCAAAGGAGAAGAACATAAAGCCATTGCTTCTATTTTGAGTATAACAAGTAAAAAATATACAATCATGCCCTTATTTCAATTTAATATACCACTGTTTGACTGATTAACGTACAGACTAAAGGCAAGGGTTGAATTTGTGCTTTATTTTTGCATGTTCCAACAGTTTCAACATTAAAAAAGAAAAGGTCTTTACTGTGAGGTCTAATCCCTTAGTTTGGCCAATGTAACTATCTCAGGAAATGAGTTTGGCTCATTACATGTGTTAGGTGTTTTGGCATACATCAAACCCTAAAATTTGTGCCTCACAAATTTGACTGACTCACCCAGAAAATTAACCTCAGTCAAGCTCAAACTAGCAGCCAATAAAGCTAACATTGGAGCCCTGTAAAATCACCATCACACCCCACTGAGAACAGAAGCCATTAAAACAATGGTGACGGGAGTTAAGAATCTGTTCACTGTGAGCTACCAGCAGCCGTCACCAGCTAATTGTAATGTTCACCGTAAAAAAAAAATGGCACAAAATATGAACAAAATGGATCAGTTGCAGGCAGGTGTGTGCGGCACCAGCATGTTAACATGCCCAGTGTTTCATCAGATCCTTGGACAGCTTTGGGCTACTGTAGATGAAAAAAACAACACTGTAATACTGGTGATTCAAAGAATGAAGATTTAGGTTCATTATTATCAAACCAGCACATGGATCCACATGAAACGGCACAAAATTAGGTGCTCGGGTGCCAGTTGTAAGCCATAGAAAAAAATAAGGGAAATGACAAGCACAGTAAAAACAATATAAACAAGTGTATGCATGCTGATACTGGTGACAATACTGCCAGATCCCAGGCAATCTCACTTACACGATTATGCAAATATCTCTGCTACCAGCAAGTCATGGTGAGATACATGTACATACACAGCAATTTACAAATACAAAATGTTAATTTTACTTGATATAATAGTTAATCTACCCCATTTGCAAGTATTATCATGTCAAACGATAGGAGCTCTGGTTAGCCTAGATACAAAAACAAAACAAAGAGACAAGATACAGAATATACTAACCAACATGATGACCAAGATAACTGCTAAGAAGTAAAGGTAGTGAAATGACACTAAAATGGTTCTGGGTTCATGTGGTTTCCTAATTACACTGACAGAAAACAATAGAAATGATTCATTCAAAATGTAAAGAAACAATGTCTAGGACACAAGGCTATTAGAGTCATACATAGACATTACTGATATTTCCTTAATAACAGCTTCAGTTCTTTATTCCCTCAACATACTCTATTGCCTTTTCTCCACTCCATCCAGCACCTCTTGAGTCCCGGCCTGCTTAAATCTCCTTTAACCTTCTTCCCGTCTTTTCAGAGTTACTGTGCAGTTTCAGGTCAGTTTTGCTGATGCATAGAAGGATTTCAAGGGGTTGTATTAAACCTCCTCAGGTGAATACCAGAGTGGAATTTGATTTCATTTCATTCTCCAGGCATCAGCCTCCGGGGAGCACAGCCCTCCAGCCTGAGCTCACTTCCCTTTGAACTCTGCTTAGATTTTCTCACTGAGCTACTGGCCACAAGCAGATCCAATGTGTCGCTGAGGCCTAACAGGACAGGAGGCTCTTGATTTATAGTTCATTAGAAAGATGAATTGTGCCGGGTGCATCTCCACTGAGGACTAACCCTGCTAGATATACCGGAGCAATTTTGGAAGTTATGTATGTATTCAGGACATTGATTTCTCCACATTCCCTGAGAGTAAGGAACCACGTCAACCCTCCTAATAGAATGAAATGTTCAGCCAGGTTTGTCATGAACTAGAACATTTCAAATTCAAAGACAACTTAAGACATTTAAAGTGAGAACAAAAAATACTATGCCTGCAAGCTTTGTCTAAATCTGACTTGTGATACTATATTATAGCAGAATCAAACAAATTCATGTTTATTTGTTCAGCACTATTCAAAGAATGATCTGCCTCCCAGGACCATCTGGTTTGCAAACAAGGATTAAAGGCTTAAAGCTTTTTTGAATGGTTCCACAAAGCACAGGCTGTAAGTGCTGACAGATTTTTGATCATTTTCTGGTGAAAAGCTACAACTCAATGGGGTAAGAAATAACATTTAATTGGGAGAGGTGTTGGACCAATCAGATGATCTCTCTTTCCTTCCCTTTAAAAGTAGAGCATACTGTGCCATGGCACTCTGACATTTTCAGGATGAAGAGAGCAATAAGGAGTGGATGAGCCACAAGAGCTTCCCCTCAGAGAATATTTAGTCTATGTCCTTGTGTGAGAGACAAGGAGTCATTTTGAGAAAATCTCAAATTAAACCAGCTAGGGAGAAGAAAACATTCTTTCTTTTCCTAGGAAAAGCATTGCCCGTGCATGTGCCACCTGTAGAGGAAATGTTCTTTTATTTGAACAACCAAGCAGACTGTAAACTAGTATGGAAAAAATAAACAAAATTGACTTAAAGCCCCCGTGTGGAAAGTTTGACACTATTCACAAACATAGAGAGACAACTGGCCTGCAACATTCATGATTATATATATCATACAGCAGAAGCAAGAACATCCCTGTGCAAAATCACTGAAATATGATTAACAAGAAAAGCACTCAGAGAACGTAGTACTATGCTAAGACTGCTCCATCATTGTATCATTTCCGATGGCTGAAATCTTGAAAAAAAATCATAGTGCAAATCATGGCAACACAGAATTTGGCCATTTAATATAGATGTACCCACAAATAAAATGACCTTACGGTGAGGACATGCGTGTGTTATGCATGTGTATGTTATGTATGGATACAGAATCACATGACCTAAATATGTAGCGGGCGACAGGAATTGATGGGACTCAGAAACACTCCCACAATTTAATCAATTTTTCCTTGTATCATTTCCAACAGATAAGTCCTGATAAGTCCACAGCGGTCAATTTGTAGTAGGATCGCAATCATGTGATCATGAGAAGGCAGCTGAGGTAGCATTCACTTGTTGTCATAGTTACAATGATGCCGTGCCGCTATCTGGCAATGATCCAGACTTTAAGCTGCATCACTGCCAAAATCTAATGAGGTGGTCCTTGTGTCATTTTTGACCTTCCCTGAAAATTTCATCCAAATCCTTTACTTTGTTTTTGAGTATTGTTGTACACAGATAAACAGACAGATTAGCAGATTAACAGAAGGACAAATGTACGTCGGTCATCACATAACTCTGCCGCATTCCTTGGCGGAGTAAAAATTGTATCACCCTTCCGTAATTGTATTACCGCTAAGTTGGACAGTAGAATGTTTGCTTTTATTATTCTAAACTCTAACAATTTAGATTTGCTACTGTAAAAATACAGGCTCCACAGTGGCAACTTAGTGCAAGAAAAGTCAGTCCACCTTTCATTACTCAGAGAAATTCTTTTATTTTTCAGTACTTCATATGTCCACCGTTATTTCTGATGATACGCTCAATCCTCCACAGTACGGGGATACCAAATTTCTGCAAAGATGTTCTGCTATTCTTTAGACACTTTTTTTTCAGCTGCTCTTTGCTGGACAGGTTGTGTTGGTTTGCTTTTCTTTTTGAAATACCCCCAAAGGTGTTCTATGGGATTCAAGTCAGGCAACATACTTGTCCAGGATAGTTTTCTCTTTTCTTTCTTTAGAAACTTTCGTGTGATTTTGGCAGTGTGTTTTGGATTGTTGTACTGGAATATTCCTCTTCTGCCAAGCTTTTGCAGACTGCAGTCGTCTTGTCAGCCTGTATTTTGGAATGTCCACAACCATTAATGTTGGAAACTACAAATGTCAGCCCCATATCATCACACTCCCACCTTCTCACTGCACTGTCAGGACTATGCATTTACTGTTGTAGTCCTGGTCAGATGCACATCAAACATGCTACATCCCTACTGAGACAAAAAAAAAAAAAAAAGAAATCTTTACCATCATCTGACTAAAGAATGTGATCCCACCATTCATCAGGCTTAATCAAGCTGAATCTTTCAGTTTTGTTCCAAAGAGCGAGCAAGTTTTTTTATTTGAACAGCATCCATAGAGTTTTATGCATGATGATGTTATTTACTGTATTTTATACAATCTGAGCTCTCACAGAAACTCCAATTTTCTTTGATAACCCCTTTGCCAAGTCTAAAACTCTTGCCCATCTGTCATCTGAGCTAGATTATGCAAGTATTTCACTATTTGTGGCATCACTTTAGTTGTGGCTCTGATTAGTGGTACTATGGCTTGTTCTATACCTCCTGATTACGACTGCAAACTGTACTCCAACTCATTTTTAGGTGGTCATCTATTCTTCCTGTATCTTTGTCCATCATTGTGAAGTCTCGGTATTAGTTTTCTCATTTCCTTTGACAATTCTTTTAGCCTGTGGAGCCATGATGCAGACATGCAGATGTCAACTCCAAAACAGAGGAACTTAAGGTGTTTACTACTCATCTTATTGCTATGTTCATGCAGTTAACCTAACTGGAAGTCTCAGCTATGCTTAATTTTGTTTTAATGATCACACATTTTCTAAGTTGTAAATAACAGGTCAATTTACTGTTGTACTAAATTTCTACTTTGTAGCCTGTCATTTTTCAATATAGTCTTTGTGAAGTATTGAATTTTCAATCATTTAGCATTTTAATTGTGTTACACAGATGTGTACTCACTGTGTACTCTGTATAGTTGTCAAGTGAATTTTATGCAAATTTTTTAAATGATGCAAAAAAAAATTTAGGAATTAATTTCTGTCACGAAGGTTGCAGTTATTCTCTCATGTCAGCTGGTAGTGAACACGTTTAATGTTGTTCACAGTTACGTCAGAATGGCGCAAGAACTCTATTTCCCCATCATGCACATTAATTTTTTTTCTAAAAAGTCAAAAACCACTTCAAGTAACTGTATAAGGTTTTTCATTTTTATAATTTTACCCTTTCTCTTAGCATTTTCTAATGCAGTACATATGTATGCACATAAAAATCTGATATTAAAACACAGCTAATGACAGAATATTCCGTTTCTCCAACCTGAATGACCACATATATTACATGACCTCATTCCTTAATAAGACTCATATGGGGAGCATTTCTTGAATTAGTGACATTCTTCATTATCATGCCTGTCTCCTAGTCTTTCTTAAAACTAGAAACAAACAGCCATCTCATGTTAAAGTCAAATGTTTCATTGAACCATACATCCACCCCAACCACCTCCCACCACATACTTGGCAGATGTAAAAACTGCATCACTTCAACTCATTTTCTCCTTTGAATCCATCACAGTTACTTCAGCAACTAGACCGCTCTGTCACAACAAAACATAACTCTGCACAAATTACTCACGGGGTTGTTTTTTATGGGCGGACATCCTAACAATGTACTTGTTTTTGCTTGTTTTGACATTGCAATTCAGTGATTCACATTATTATGTACTGCTATCTGAATTAGCGGGCAGCAAAAGGCTGATGCTGAAACAGCAGCAAATACGTCTTGTGTCATGAATCATGCTAATCAAACTCATTTTTACAACAAATAGGAAACTCAATGAGCCACAAACCATGGCAACACACAGCCCTAAGTTTTTCTGGACTTGAGGATCATTTAATAGTGCACTCTGAAAACTTCTGTGGTTTCCTATTGTGTTCTGTGTGACTTGTAGGGTTTCTGTTTTTGATTTGTTTTCTGTAATTGCAGCATCTCAAAAATGCTCAAATTCATGATGTTCCTCTGTTTCTTTCTATTTATTGTGTATTGTTTGTTTGCACGTATATGTACGTATATGTGTCCATGCATCTCAGCTATATTTTACATAAATTAAAGGAGAACATCGGACTTTTAGATTGAGGTTAGAGCAAACAGGCTGTAAGTCTGGTAGTGAGAACTGACCCACAAAGAATCTCAAGGGAAATGCTGTACACATCATGAGAAACACCATGGGAGTAATGATCAAAGACAAGGTCAGGAAGCTGTTCATAAAGTGACGTCTTCATCTTTAATTAGAACAATGTAAAAAATATGTATATTTGAAAAACTGAAAGAAGCCATGGCAGGTAAAATGCTGTTTTCCTCTTCATTCCTGGCCGCCTGAGGCCATGTTTAATAGCGGATAAGATCGACTTACACAAGCACAGGTCAAGAGATTTTCAGCAGTAAAGCCACTGATATCCCACATAATGCCACACATTTGACCGTATCATCAGGGAATCTCTTCGTCTTTTAATCTCTTACCTTCTTGCAAATAGCTTTATGCACTTTCAGTAAGTCAGTAGGTCAAAGAAGTGTTCAGATCTTATGCATAAGTACAACCATCAATACAGGAATGGAAAAATACTCAAAATCCTCCACTGAAACACCCATATAGTGCTAGTAATAGTAGCAAAGTATTGTCAGCCAAATTTGCTCTGCGTATCAAAATAGAATTGGTCATTCTACTGCACTGTGAGGGGTATTATATATTACTTATTAGATATTATTGTGTTATTATTACAGATGCATCAACGTGTAAACAGCATTTTGCAGTTGTAGCCTCTCCAGGTGGAAGTAGTTTTACACAGTTTGGTAGTTTAGGTCAGTGGTTGCCAGCATAGGGGTCAAGTCCCTCCAAAAGGTCACAAGATATTGGAGAAGGAAAATGAAATAATGGTTCATTCGATACAAAACCAATAATTTTTGGAAAAAGTATAATAAAAACCTTTGTCTGAGAAGTATAAAAGATAAATGTAGTGGAGTAAAAAGTGTTGCATAAAATATGAATACTCAGGTGAAGTAAATAAGAACTGTAGTCACAAGTAAGCAACTTGTCTTCTCCTCCCTTCACTGCAGACAGTTATATGTAGCGTAAGTATTTCTGCATTTGGGTCGCTGGATAGAAATCACCCGAGTGCCCCCTAATCAGCATGACTCCACTTGTTCAGTCAAATGCACATGCTCAGGTTACTGAGCTAACTTTACCCCTCCATGAATCGTGAGGTGAATTCTGTCTTCTGGTTCTGTATGTTTACAGGTGAACCTTAGTTTCTATTTTGCTACTGCGCTCTCCTCCACACCTACATTAGCTTGCATCTCATGTCTGTGTGTTTTCGCTGTCTGTCCAGTTTCCCCTGGTTGGTAAACCACCTGGGCGGCAGCACTAACTTTTCATCGTGTTTGTGGGTACTGCTGTTTTTCCAGCTTTCTTCTGTTGCTTCCAGTTATTTATCATGCTGGGCTCTCTTTCATGGCATAGCTGTGTAAAACGGCACCATACTGACTAGTTTCTCTGCCGGTCCAACTGATACAAGGAATACGTATTTCTGCTCATTGTGATGGTGGTGCTTCGGCTGTTCTTGTGACGGTCCTTGGGGCCGTCTTCAACATCATCATCATCAACCGAGGGGATAATTCATCGCCTGCAGCTTCCTCTTGCAATCAGTTCTGTGAGCAAGGAAAAAAAAGAGAAAGTACATGCCTCCTCTCACGCCTCAGTTGGCTCACTGCATTCTCCAGGTGAAATATTAAACAAATGGATGCTGCATCAGTGCCTCCACTAAATGAATACATTATAGAACTGCATAATGTTGTATGTCTCAGTAAGAGCAATTTAAGAACTGTAGCAGCTATGCAAGACGTGGGCCTCTGTGATTTGAACCATATGGACTAAAGGCCTGCTGAAAGGCCATCATGTCATGACCCTCATTACTGTAGGCTACATGGGGAACTTCCTCTCTGATCTTACGTTTACCACAATTTCTTTCAGTCCACTGAGGCAGACTCTGCTATAGTCTTTTGCCTTTACAAAGAGTATGCTTGGAAGAATTATGCTCATACTGACTTTGTCCTGCCAAAACTCATGTCAACCTCTCAGAGCCACACATAAGCAGACAGTGTATTCTCGCAATGATGGGAACTAAACAGGGACCTTGTGCCCGACTAGATACTTGCCTTTGCAGCCCTGCTTATTAACAGCTTATTACAAGGGTGCCAAAGAGCCTGTGAATTAGCTCACACAGTGTATAAAATTTCAGATTAAGGATGTCCTTTTCTGATGAGGACTGGGGAATCTCTAGGCATTTTTAAAATAATCCTTATCAGCACAAACCTAAACCTGTTTACATCCACTGTCACTAAGGTGTCATAAAAGGAGAGAAGAATTTGTAGTGGGATTGTAGGGATGCAAATTCCTAAAAGCTTTCTTAATCAACAATCAGGTGTGTCAATCAATGATCAATAACAGAAATTATGTTTATAGACACATGGTATGTGCAAAAATGATTTAATAACTGTTGTGACTCAGTCTGCCTGTTAGGGGCCAGTGATGATCAGGCAGCTTTGTAAAACATATAGTCAAAAATCAATTCTGGACCAAAAGTTGGAGTCTTCAAAAAGTTTTCATGAAAGAGTCTACAAGTAGTCTTCAGAGTCTGATGCGAATAATGTTCATTCAATACAGAGGCTGTAAGAACAAACATGAGCAAAATCTTGAGATTTTAACTGACTACACAAAGCGTTACATCGTGTTTTATGCCTATGCAAATTCCTTCTAACCACACCTCTTCCATTCTGGAAAGCCACAACCCATCGTCCGGAGTTACATGTCACATGAAGTGACGTATCAAAAGTTAAAACCACCTGCTCTTTTTAATTTCTGCTCGGTTGGCATTATTTCTGCTTGGCTCAGCGTGCCCTAGGATTCAACTCACAAGTGCAGACAAAGAGAGGGCATGAACTTCCTGTCTTATGCCTTATATGGGCTCTATAGGCTTCCGTTCAGTTGCCACTTTCCACAGGATTATTTAGTGTACCCATAATTTCAGTTGACACATTAGGTCTTCCCATCTTATCTTTGTAATCTCTTAAATTTGATTCACACATCACATTTGTCTAATTTTCAATCATTTGTTTTTGACCCTAAATATAACTTAATCTTTATGTTGTAGATGGTGTTTACAAGTAAATGTACAGGTAGTCACTTTAAACTTACATTTGTATGGAGCATGTTCCATGACAAACACAACAGGGGGTGGTACATTGTCAGCAAGTCTGCACAGATGTGGACTAGTGGAGGGTTTTATAACTCACCTTCACTCCTCATTAATTGGCTTGGGATGGCACTAAATGTGTCAGACCCTCCACATGAACAGAGTGGAAATGTGCAGAGAGGGTGTAGGAGGTGGTTTGACAAAAGCCCTGAGAGAGCCTAAATCCACAGAACAACTGTGTCGAGATGATTCTCAGAGAGGCCTGCAACACTCTAAACGCCAAGTACACTGGAACTGGCAATGTTTTAAAGGCAAAAAGTGGCTACGCCAAATACTGCATCGATTTAGGTGTTTTTCTGTTTACTTCACAGGTTAAGGATCAACAAATGGTCACTGCATTATTTTGGAAAGTATTCTTACTTCTCTTTTAGTGGTCTGCCCCAGTTAGAACAACATGTCAACAGTTTGCTCATTTGGAGTAAGCCAGAAGTTAAGAGGAGGCAGGCACTGCTAAGACCCTAATAACCAGAGCTGCCACACTGAGCTTCAAAATCGTTCTTCAGGAACAAACTGGGTGATGTCACAGAGGGTTTGGCTATCTGTTTGTACAGGAGACGGTGGACACCAAAGCTAAAAGGAGCATAAAGACAGAATTATTTTGTGTTAGGTTGTTAGAACCACAACTTGAAATGAAAGCTGAAATTTAGTTTTAAGAGTGTTAAAATGAGAATTATAACAAAATGCAAAAACCCTAATGCACTGCTGCAATTACAGTATCTACAGAATCAAACACTGCAGCTCCTGAATCATCTTGTAAATGAGTTGCTGCTCCATAAATGATGCTCATGCTAGGTGAGCATAGATGAGCTCTGTCTGTTAAGACAGACCGAGTTTACAGATGATAACATTAACTGTATTTAGTGAGGGGAGCCCTCTGTTGTATCACTGTAGAGCAGAGGGACGTGGCGCTTCCTTCCATTAACCTTGTGATAAATGAGATGTGCACTTGCAACTAAGGTAATTACATGCAAAAATGACAGCAGCTGTAGCTTTCAAATGTGTGGAAGACACAAAGATAAAAAATGCAAAAAATGAAACAATAAAACTACACTAAAATTAACAAATATAAAATGACTGAATTTTGACCAAAAGTAATGTATTTTTTATAAAATTAAAAGGCTGTGTTTAAAATGCTGTTTTTCATAACATTTTTGGAAACAAAAATAAATACAACAGAACAAATGACTTTTAACTTGCATATATAAAACCAAATAATCACAAGTAACATTTAAGCATGCTAGTAGTTTAATCAATATATATTAATGGAAGGTAATATGAAGGTTACAAGGAGGTTATAAGAAGAGAAAGGAATTGCTGCATTTACAATTTTTGGAACCACTAAATAGCCAAAAAATCTATTAACACTGCTCTCAGTCTGAGCTGTAATTTTTGCCCTTTAATTATCACACTATAATTAAGCAGACGAGTGAGTTTCACAAGTATAGGTGGGTATGTGTGGCAAGTTTCATGTGTGTCAACTGGACTTAACGGTGCTGACCTCCTGAAGTTACATTTGGCCTTTAATTACTGTGCTCCCAAGAGCCCATATTCTGTAATTTTATATCAAGGACACAGTTAAAATATGGGAAGTTAATCAAAATTGGGCTGCTAATGTCTGGAATGTCATGTCAGAGTTCTAAAAATGTTAATTACGTCACCCTTTACGTGTGATCCCACAGTGGAAGATAAATCATGTTTGAGACAGCATTTCTTGTTCCTCTGTCAGTCGAGGCTAATACATATTGTGCTCAGCTACACACTGGCATTTGTTTGGCTAACGCTCATCAGCAGTCTACCTTTAGCTGAGGCATCACTATCCATCCGCTCGCACCCATCAATGCCCCATCAAGGGCCTGTACAGCCGCTGTCAGCTGATTGTCATGCTGTTCACTTCTTATAAACCGATCTGTCACGCATTGTTAATGTTTAAAGGATATTGTTGTGTGTGCTGTTTGCAGCAGCTACATCAAATGAAATTGAATGATGAGACTGGACTGGACTGGACAACCACTAGATTATGGGTGCATCGCTTTCTTTGATATCAGACTTTTCTTTGGTTGTTCGGAGTGATTTGATTTTAATTTTAAAGAATGAAACAACACAGCTGTAAGGCAAAATCACAATAATCTTCTTAGCAGGATTATGCTGTGTTTGTCAACTGTTTGTATCAGACCGACATACTCAGACAAAAGTGTTTACTGATGCAGGTCTTGCTGAAGCGGATTCCTGATGCCAGACAGTAATTTTCATAACACAGTTGATTTACTCATTCCTCAGTATGCAGATTATAAATGTGTGTGGGAACATAGACATAGTTAGCTAAATTTGACACATAAAACCTCCTAGTCCTAAAGATTGAATGAGATATTATATTTATTATTTGTGTCTGTAAGAAGACAGCAATTTGTATCTGACTCCAGATTAGATACAAATCACTATTATAAGGACTTGATTGGGTTTATGGTTTGTTTAACCCTTTGAATGCCAATCAATTTCTGGGCGTTTTGTTTTATTTTGCTCCTGTCACATTTTTTCTCACTGCGGGCATATTTTTCACTGCAATATAAAGTACAAGAGAACGCAAATGTATAGAAGACTTCATCAGTTAAATGTAAAAAGATGTTTGTGGGAGGACGGTCTTGAGACATCTGTGATGCCCTGATTCCATCCAAGATAAAATATGAATCAAGGACAAGCCAGTAATATTTCACTGCCATGCTGGAGTTTTAAAACATTCTGCAGGAGTATATCTGAGTAATGCATAATGCAGTAGTTACTGTAACAGTTAGCAAAGAAACCCTTTCCCTTGATGGCTCTGTGCTGTTCATGTTATCCAGAACACGCTATCTAGGATTACAATTTTGAACGCTTGCCAACTGCACCATTTAATACATGTGTGCGGTGCTTCAAATGCTTTTAATTTCTCTTTATTTTGTCATTGTTGCACAGCCAATTGATTTCAAGGTGCTCCTGCAGTCGGAGCCTCTGGAAGTGATGCTACTCTAGATAGAGGGAAGACTGGGGGTTGCACTTTTCCCTCACCCCTCCTTCTCTCCCTCTCCCTCTCTTTGTTGAAGATTGTACTGATTGTGCTGCAATATGTCGCATGACCATGGTCAGAACTGCAGATTGGGGCGCAATTCCTCCCATGCTTATTAAATCAATGGTGTGTGCCTCTTGAAGGACTGTGTGGATGTACATGTGTTCATCACAGCAGCTTACCGCAGGCTCTCTTGACACAGAACAAAGCATTGGCTTGCATGTGTTACTCATCAAAAAAAGGCTCCCTTTTGATCCTTCATGGCGCATTTGCCTAATCTCATTCTATGTAGGAATAAAACAACTCTCTGAATGTGTTATCTAGACATCTATTCACAGAAAAGCTTTGATATTTATGAGGACACCCTCATCAATATTCATGCGCCTAAACTTATGCATGTTTACTTTCTTTTTGCTGCATTGCCTGTGCTTTCAGGGAGAGAATTTCCTTACTATTTTCTCTTTTGTTGCTCTCCATCACTGCATGTTTAGTCTCACAAATGTACTCCCCAACAGAAGTTAAAGTGGCTTGCGGGTGTTTTAGCACAACAGGGTTGAAGTGAGAGGCTATTCAGCTTGTTTGACTGTTCGCTGGGCTGAGTGAGGGATCTGCCCCTAGACATTTGCACTACAGTATCCTGCTGACTTGCTTGCTTGCTCACACTGCCATAGAAACAGGGTTCCTGAGTGCAGTGGAGGCTCATTCTGTTCAGGAGCAGGCAAGGGAGAGGATCGGGAGGACAGAGTGAGAGGGGGGAGAAAAAAAAAAGAGAGAGGCAGAAAGGAGAAGAGAAACAGGGAGAGAGAAGTGGGAGAGAGTGAAGGATCAAGAGAAGAAAAAGTGAGAGACACTGTCACTGGTGAGTACACAGCTGTCACAGCAGATTGAATCAGTGGTTCAGATCTGATGCTTTGAGTGCCTTTTTTCCTTCTTTGTTCGCTTTTGACGATTGATTTCTCTGGCTTGGTTTCAGCGCTGTGAAACAGGTTGTCAGTTTGTGGGGGGATGTGAGAGGGTGAGACTCGCGGTGCTTCACGCTCAGATGCAGAGACAGATGCAGAGCAGCAGAGGCTTTTTGTTTGTTACTCTGTCTTTAGTACTGTTGTAACCTCTCGTTTTGTAATCTTCATCTAACACTGAGTATTGACTTTTGAATAATGCACGCTGACAAAAAACTACTTGTCTTTTTCTGGCAGCCTTTCTGACTATATCATACTCTTCTGTATCATTTATGAAGCCCCGTGTTAATATTTGATTAGAGTGGATGTCTGCAGCTGCACTTTCCGCCTGTATCTTACACACCTCTGCCTGAACACCGGAGAAATCATTGAGATATTGACTTGTCCTCTTCCACAGCTTTTGTCAATTATTGAACAACTGAACTAATGCGTTATGTGCGTCGCTCCACCTGTACGGCGGAGGTGAAAGGACTTACTCAGCTGCATAGCGTAAAATGTTAAGTCAGGTCACTGCTTTCTGTGTGTGAGCGCGTGTTTTCTATTTGTGTCTCTGTCTGCTTCTGTTTGCACACGCTTATGTCACTTTTTTGCCCCCCTCCTCGCTCTTGCTGGGTTTGATCAGTGTGCATCATGACACTTTGATGAAGCACCAGAGCTGTGGGGCTAATAGGAGAGAGATACAGCAGGATAGCCTGTGCCTCATGTCATTCTGAGTGAGGGGGAAATTGTGGTTTCCCGATCACTGTCTGCCATGTTGTCACTTTGGATTTAAAGTACTTCAGATCTGATAATAAGCACAGATTCCTGCCTTGAATTTATCGGAAAAAATGTGAGGAAATATCAGCCACAAAAATGTACAATTTGTTCTGTCGAGCTGAGCGTTAATCCTGTTTATGTTTATCTCTGCGGTTCACTTGGATCCCCTGCTTCCCTTCACCTGTCCCCACAGTGCAGTTAGATATTTTTCTCCCCCTCCAGCAGCAGGAGCTTTGGGAGAAGGCTGAATTAAACAAATCCACCCAGCCTTATCAGTTTTGTGCTGGCTCCTGCCATGACTGGGCCCCAGTGGCCTTCCTGGCATGCGGCATATATGTGTGTGTGTGTGTGTGTGTGTGTGGATGTACATGGTTACAAAGCACATGTGACTGAGTGCATGCATGCATGTGAGTGTATGAGTGTGTATGTGCAGTGAGCGGCGTTGACATGATTGTGTGTGATCAGGATAGCCGCAGGGGTCGTCTGCTTTTCTTTGTGAGTGGATTCAGGGATTCTGGCATTTTGTCTTCTCTCCTCTCTCCTGTGACATGTTTTATGACTTCTTGTTAAAATGTCACTCACTAAGGCTGGACTGTAAAACGTCCCTGTGCGGGAGCTTAGCGTGCGAACAATAGCGCACGGTGGTGTGATAAACCCACTAAAGCACACAGCTGGGAGTACACGGCTGCAGGATGGGTGAGATAATGCTGAGCTCTCTGACGGCCCTCCTTCCAGGAACACTTTGTTTCAATACGATATGAAATTGGGCTGAATTTTGACAGCCCTGCGACCTGGATCAATACCCCGGCTGTCATGAGCGGAAACAATATTGCTCTTGTAAACAAGAGGATAAGCTGTGCTGACCATGATTGCGCTTGTTTAGTGGATGCACAGGAAGCTATTGTTAAATAAGGCACCTGAGAGAGAAAAAACTGTGTTTATGATGTGCAAATGTCTGAGAAAAGCTGCCACTGAAATAGAAATGGCTGTTTAGATAATACAGATGGGTTCCAATCACTGGATCCATTTTGGCAAATTACTGGGATTTGTGAAGGTCCACAGCGAACAAATTTCTCATCGAATTTTTCATCCACCATCTCTCAGATAATCTCTCTGTAAAGAAAAACAAACACCATAACTTAAATATACTTGTTTACAGTTCACTTAAATCCGAGCTAAATGCAGCATTTGTAAAGATATACTAATGACACAGACGAGAACATTTTTTTGGCCTCATTCTGAAACTTTGCAACAACAACAGCAGCAGCTACTGAATCTGACACATTATTATTTATCACAAGCTTCTTGATCCAAATCCTGAAGATCCACATTTAAAACTATTACACATAACTGACTCTTGAAATTAAAGCATTCTATCGAGATGCTCAAGGAATTAACTTTAATTAGCAGCTAAGGTTTTGTACACTGATCTGTGATGGTGAGAAGGAGAGAGTCGGAGTTTAGCCAATGTGTGTAACATTATTCTGCCTTTGTTTTACCCTCTCATCAGGGTGCAGAAACACATTCACAGCTCCTGGTTTTCACTCTGAAATGCAGCGACACGTTGCTGTGTTGAGCCCAGGTGTGAGCCACGCTCTAACACTAGCAGAATGAGGGGGATAAGACGCAGTGTATTTGTCTAATTTATTTATTTTAGCAATCAGGATTTGCAAAACAGTGCAGTTACAGATTGTTAGTAAGTGCCTGGGACATTGTTATCCACTGTCCTTCATGCTTAGTGAGAATTTTTGGTGTTTTTGATAACTCGACTATGGCAAAACCTGCGCATCTGCCTACAGTAACACCAGTGTTACAAATTTTTCTGTGAACTTTCACATTTTAACATTGAGGGAATCGTGAATGCAGAAAAATCAGTCATTTATTTGGCAGGTATCTTGTGAAAGAGGAAGTGAAATTAATTTGCACTATGTCGCTTTTACATCTGCAGCACAGCCCTATCAGTGAAGCTCAAATGTCGCTTTCCCTTGCAGCAAAAGAAAAAAAGAAAAAAAAAACAAGACAGGGTTAATGAATGTCACAAAACAAAAGCAAAATATGTGGCTATAGAACCGCAACCTTACAACACTGCAGAGTCTCTGTGTTTCAGGTATATTTGTATTCAGTAGTTCAGGATTATGCCATCACTTTGCTTATTTTTGGTTTATTGTCACACAAGACAGTGTTTCCCAAATTTGTAGGCTTGTTAACTGTCAAAGTAAAGTACTGCCTGCTTCTGGCTCTTCATTTTAGGTGCTTGAAGTCAATAAGATGGATATTTTTTATTCTAAACCTGTAATTTTTCCTCATTTGAACACATTTTAAAGACCCAAAATGCAAAACTGTCTGCTTCAAAAGAAAATGGAGAGCTGTGCAGCAGAGCTGTTTATTTCTTTTTAACCTTTTTTCTGATGCATCTCATGAACCCTCACATTTCATCCTATGAACCATTAGAGGGTCCCTGAGCCCCAGGTTGGGAATCATCGACATAAGACAAGCTTGAAAAATCACACCATAATTACGTTTCCCATTTAAACAAAAGATGAATAAATAGATACAATGGAATTAATAAAAACCTGAAATCCAAGGCTACCATAAGTGGTAGCAAGCTTAAAAGCCTTTATTTCATTAGGACGCAGGCATTGCTTCTTACTGTAACTCACGTTGGTTTCAGCAGAACCTGATGTTGCTGAACACTGATCTCTTCCCCAAACACCACCAGCAGAGATAACACCAAAACAGCCTAAAGGCACTGTTTGGTTCTGTTTTTGTTGGGTATACAGGAGAATATAAATTTAGGTTTCTTCAAACGGTCAACCTAAAAAGTCGATAGGACAGTTTCTGCGTTGGAGGTTGTATCCCAGAATGTTTTACAGGAGAAGAAGTGTTTTCATGATGGAGTTGAACATTCGAACGGCACCACAGAAACTCAGACAACATGCTTTACATATATATATATACAGTATATAGAGCTTCATTAATCAAGATGGGTCAGCACAGATATGGACGGAGAAATGGGGCGATTCAGCTGCATTTCTGAGCAGTGCTGGAGTTCCTTAGAGCTCGATAATGTTCTCCTCATGATGAAATGTCTTGTGCTCGCCATTTTTCTTGTTATCAGCTGAGCCATAATGCATCATGAGGCTACTGGCTTCGGAGCACGTGAGTCGGCAGTGTCGGGCCTTGGTTGATTCTACAGCGTCTGGGTGATGCATGCATCATTTCCTTAAGCTGACGTGTTGTTTGCCGTCATCATTCAGGGCCCCAAGGCCGAAGGTCAGGTCAAACCAAGGTCCTGCTCCCACAAAGAAAATCTGATGTGATGACTTTCTTTTTTTTTTTACTGAATAAGGGCATGATTTTATGTGTCCTTGAAAAGTCGACTGGGAACAGACATGACGACTTAAATGTAAAGCATGATGAAGACAAATGACTTATGAATATTTTAATAAAGGAAAACCTTGGGTGAGAAGGTTGATATCACAAACAAGAAGCCAGCAGCTGGTCATCGTAGCATCAAAGGGAAAACGGGGAAAAACAGCTGGTCTGGCTCTGTCCAAAGGTAACAAAATCCAAGCAACTGAAAGGGTCATTCCATGAAAACCGCCCGACAGAATCAGCAGTTTTAAAAAAATGTTTTACATACACTAACTTTGACATATTTAATGAGGTCATGCAAAATATTACTTTCATGTTATTAATTACAGCCCCTCAGAGTACATAGGGGTTGGTTGATATTTTGCATTTTTGATTTGCATGATTTTTTCCAACATTTTTGAGCCCTCATAACTTCATAAATATAGGAGACAGACGCAAGAAATATTCAAGGCTGAAAAACACATTTGAGCTTTGTTCAAAACTGCAACCAAGTCAATCTTCCACCCACTCAAGGCGTCACAGTCTAAAGTCAAAATCTTGGTTTTGTTCAGCAGATTTTTTCCTATAACAAACTTTGAGGATGAATATAACAGAATATGTTATAACTTCAATAGAAAAACTGCACCAGTTTCATGTCAGTGATAAAGATGACTAGAAACAAGCACTGGTACAATGGATGTGTTATCCGTTTTCTGATAATTCACTGGATAAAGTGTATTTTGAGTAAACACATATCAACAAGTTAGAACATACAAAACTTTCATTTTTGTTTACATTTTGATACCAGGTACATCCTCTATGAGGATTTCCTTCGCAATGATTGCTTCTCGTCAGTTTTAAACTTCAGTTTTGATGTAGATTAGACAAATGAGACATGTTATTGAGGGAGATTTAAAGTGCTGGTAGGTATGGTCAGGGTTTACACTGTTGTGTCACAGGCTGTCCTTTCATGTGTGAGGTTTTGATGGTATCTGATGTTTTGATGAATTCTGATGTGAAGTCAATATCCAACTAATACTTGCCTTGAAAAAAGGTAAGCATAAAATCAAACAACATTTTTAGAATACTTGCAAATAGGTATTTTTACCAAGTTATACAGCACTACTGGTAGGTGCATTTTCTTCCCTTTAAACTGAGCCAGGCTAGCTGCTTCATCCTGTTTTCAGTCTTTATGCTAAGCTAAGCTAATTGACTACTGGTGGTTTCACAATTATTGTGAAAAACAAATGTCAAATGTGACAAAAGCACAGATTTTGATCCTTGAGAATGCAAATTTTTTGTACAAAATACCAAACTGTGAAAATGCTAAATATAAAGCTGGAGCCAGCAACCATAGATGCTCATAGCCTCAAGTAAAGTGCATCCAGAAGTGCCTTGGACATGCATTCTTTTAATGGCCAACAAGGGGCGAATCCTCTGGCTTCAAAAATTCATTGAGAAAATGTTCCTACTTATCACTTGATTTAATAACTCAGTAAGCATTTTCCTAATGAGTTTAAGGTTTCGATCCTTAGTTTCAAGACTCCCTAAATACATCATTATGTCCATTTTGTAAATTGTGGTCCAACTTAGACCTGCCCAGTGTGTCCCCTGCCTTCGCCGTAAGTCAACTGGGATAGGCTCCAACCCCCCCGCGACCCTAATGAGGATTACGTGGTGTATAGATGATGGATGGATGGTCCCATTTAGAGTAAAATAGATGATAAAGCAGGGTATACTTAAGAGCATGACAACCTTCTCATTGAAAGGTTTCAACCCTATTATGTAGCTTATGTAGTGTCCTCGATTCTCAGAGAAATTTAGTTGTCACCCGTCAGATATGGTTTCAAAAAACGAAGATAGAGACAGCCAAATACAAAAACAAGTGGCTGACATCACACTGGCTATGTCCGTCATTTTATAATGTGTATCCCAGCCATAAATTGGCTTAGCTTAACGTTAAAATCTCTAAAAATTGTTGCAGTGTTTTCAGTTGAGTCTGTACAAAAGACAAAAGACATCATGTGATATTTAATGATCTTTAAAGGTCCTAGTAGGTGGATTCATTTTGTCTGTGCAGAAGTATCCTATCTGTGTCCTCTTGCTTACAATCTCTATGCTAAGCTAAGCTAACCAGCTACTGACTGCAGATTGTCTTCATTTGTTTATCTTGCTATTTTAATCCTGCGCAGCACTTTGGTCAGTTGTGGCTGTTATAAATGTGCTGCACAGATAAAAAGGCAATCAACATATTTTCCAAAATGCCAAACTGAGTACTTAGGATGCAACCAGTTGCTAATAAGCTTAGGTTAGCATAAATACTGTAAACAAGAAAAATAAGGTAACCCACTTCATTCTAAATGAGGCATGAAAATGCTTTTACTCAAAATACCCAACAATTATTTTTAATTGCATCAACTACGACAAACAACAACAACAGATATTAACAGTCATATTAATATTATGTGATGTGCAAATATTTATTGCCTCACTCTGGCGATTAAACAAACTATTAAATATCCATTGCCCTCACAGCCTCTGGTAAACAATCAAACATTTTAATAGGCTCTCAAGAATGTGCCGAAACATCAGCATTTCAATTATGTTTCTCCCACATGGTTTTCCCTAAACGTCATCAGGGACATTAGGAAGCTATAGCATCTACCCACTTCCTGCGCATCACTCACATCCTCCCTGTAGGCACATGACAGGATAGCTGCTAGTCATATTTATTTGTCATGATTAACAATGCAATATTTCGGGGCAGTGAAGCATCTTGAGAGGAGCAAAAGCTTTCATCATGCAATACTAGGCACTGCCTGTGATGGATGTAGCACATCCATTTAAATTCCCTGATGATGAAAATTACTGAGACTGAAAATGAGCTCAAGCTATTTTTAAAGGGTCAGAATGCAGCCTGTTAGTTTTATTGCTCTTCCTCTAGAAATTAAAAAATCCACAGTGACATGCAGATAGCCTGGGCCTGATCAATAAAGGCTCTCCACCCTTGTAATGTCATAAATTTATTCTGTGAGAGCATCATGCAGCCACCTGTTCAGTTGGTCCTGAATTCTTGTACTGTAGCGCTTCTAACTCCATCTGGTTTATGACATTCCTTTCCTCCGTATCTCATATAAAACAAATCATATGACTTCTTATTGGATATAATATTTATAGCTCTCTGCATGGTAAAAATTCATTAGTTACAGAGTGACAGGGCGAATCTCTGAGACAACGCTGTGGAGGATGATGGATCAAGCAGGAGGCAGATGTACCACAGGTCAGGTGGCTGGGGAATGACATATATCTAACTGACAACAGGTGCAATGATGAGGTAACTCAGAGTCAGGGGCTCAAAGCACCTGAACAATGGGAACTGATCCCTGTATGTCACTACTCTGGGAATTGCACAACCCAAACATAATGTCTGCAGAAAGAAAGAAGCTGGACAGGTTGGGCGTATCTCTAGGCGTTACTTCTATATTGGAAAATTCTGCATGATATATGTCCAGTGTCAATGTTCAGTGTCAATACAGAAACTAATGTGCCTCTTATATAGCAAAATGGATTGCAACACAGTGTCTCACCCCTCAGGAGCCTGAAGCTCGCAGGTATGTTTATATGAACAAATAATTTACATACTCAGCTTTGGTTAGGCAATAATTTTCTTCTGTTGTCACCACAATGGCAAACAAAAAAGTAGCTCCTGAACAAAATGTCTTCATTCACATTGTCAAGCCAAAGTAGCTAATCATAGCTATGTGACACTGACGGGGGAAATTTTACCACCAACACTGGCTGTTCACACACTTGCATAGTTGATTTGGAGCAGCTCTCAATCAGTTTCTTCAAGCCAGAGGACTCACAAAGCTAATTGGCAGATATTTGACTCTTGAGTAAAGGGGGAACTGACGGGAGACTGTCCTTTAGAATAAATTCTTAAAACATGAAGTTCTACCATGTGTTCATAGTTGACAGACTTGTTACAGTGTAAAGAAACAACTGGAGAAACTTAAAAACAGGGATAACAGTGGCTCCATTGAGACATCGACAGTTGTGTTTAGTTGTACACATGAAAATCCTGCAAATCATATGTCATGTAGTTGTAAAAATGTTTTATATGGGCCTTTAGGTTTGGCATGAATGCAATGAATGCAACTACTAAAAGCTGAAAGTGTTGATTGTCACTTTAAACTCTGCGATAACAAAGTTGGGAGTGCTACTTTCCTTAGTTCATAGAAAATGCAAACATTAGAACGCAAAACCAATGGAAATCCAGTAATCAAACAATAAAAATAATGTAATTATACAAAAAGTTCTCCATACATGGACACACACTAAATACCAAACTGACTGCAGAGATGAGGCTCTGCTGTAAATAACATGAACGGATTGCACTGGTCCAACTATAATACTGCACTAGAGTGGAGTCTATGATAAGTAGTAACAGGAAATATGCTATTCCACAGTATTAAATAACATTACTAATAGATATTGTGCATGAATAAATAAAGTGTGAGATGAATAGCAGCATGATGAGTGTTTTTCATAGTGCAAGAAGAGTTGCATAAACAGGAAATGTCTAAGTGCTTATTTAAGACTCCGCATTTCATCTTTAGAAAAGACCATGTGAGCAGCGCAGCCTTAACATTCTGGTGAATGCAGACCAACCAGAGCTTGAGGATCCTCCACTATCAATATATAAAGGAAAATTCTTTATTTCTCGTTTCCGCTGTACCAAAAACATAAAAAACCAAGCAATACCCACACACTCACCAATCCCGGTGTCGCCGACATTCAGCATACAGTTTGGACAGACTTTAGGTTTAAGGGTGGAGGTCTGGGTGGAGGATGGACAGGTGGTATGTCCAACTTTTAGGCAGAAGGAGGAGTTCGCCATTAAAGATGGTTAGTAATAATAAAGGCAATTTTTAACTGATCTATATTGGCACAAATCTAAGCACAAGTGTTTGTTTACATTTGCTGTGTTGCAAAGTTTTGCAAAAATTTTCTGAAAATATAGCGATATCATTTAATAACTATTTTGTTCCTTTTGCTACTCATGTATACTGGACGTTTAACCAGTTCTTATCATACTATTTTAAGCTACACGCATGATACCGGTAAAAATGGCAGTTGTTACATGTGCTACTGGGATATAGAATCATTTTTTAGTTGATTCTGGCTTAAATAAACATGTGCTTACTGCAGGCCATTAACTATCACAGGGCACTTAGTCATGGTGCCCTTTTACCAGCTAAACTATCACAGTGCTCCTTGTTTACCAACACAGAGCTGCCCAACTACTCTGGTCGCTACGGTACTTAATAGCAAGAAGCTCCACCTGCTGTGTTTATCAGATAATAAACACAGCAAAAAATTTAAATAAACTTGATCAGGACGTCCTCAATGTTTTCATATTTAACCACAACCATTAACATAACTGCCATTTTAAGATAAAGCTACAAGTTACAGTGGAATTTTAAACATTTTTATTATATATTAAAAAATGCTGACAGTGAACATCACCAAAGGCAAATGTAATTCGAGTCTAGTAGTAGGATTAGTTTGTCTTGTAATATTTTGACAGTGTTCCACACGTTAATGCAAGCAGCGCTGCAGTGAAACTGTCTTGTAAGAACAAACTCAACTGGATAATACTTACAGGAATAACACTGCTCCCTTTCATGTGCCAAATATTACATGAGCATGTGTCTCTTTCTATAAAAGTCTTGTCATGTCTGCACAAGGCCATGAGGAAAATTACACCTACAGAATACCAAATTGCCATTACTGTAGTCTGACAGAGAACAAAAGCATTAAAACTTTTAAAAGTAAAACACTCAAGTGATTATGTAGCATTGTATTATTATTTATTGAAATATTACACCTCTTTGTGCTTATCGGCGTTTTAAACATGAAGGAGGAAATTTAAAAAACAACGTGTCTAAAGATCTTCTGATTTTTGGTCACTACTAAAGCTGCAGCTCTTTAAAAACAAATGAAAATGGAAGAAAAAAAATCAACATTTTGTGCCAATATTAACACTGTAGTCTACAAATATCCGCAGATTCTGTTTGAAAATGCTCAAAACAGCAGGCATTACAGTTTTAGCTGCATCTGCTAGTGAAGTAAGAGTAAACAGTGCATTTTTCAAAACAAATTTTTCAAGTTTTCTGAGCTATTTTAAGCTGTTCGATGTCCAGCTCAGAACAGCTTTAAATAGTACATTGCACATCAGAAGGACTTTCGTTATTAATCTGTTAAATTTCCAACCTTGTGTTATAAAAATCTGTCACTTCTTGTTAAATGTTGTTAAATATAAACACTCCCTAAACAAATAAGCCAAGCTTAGACTATTTCATTTGTATTTGATTAAGTAAATGAATGTTCACTCATGGTTTGCCTCAGGAAAACCACAATACAATGTAAGTGATAATGAGAAATTAGTTGATTTTACAGTGCACGTCTTATCCACCACTCAGAATTGTCTATTTTTATTTTAAATGTTTATCTTAAACAGCAGAGATGCAGGCCTGTGAAGCTCTGCAGTCTAGTTTAATATTTGCTCCGTGCACACAGCCCCCTTGAGTAAAGGCAACTTGGCACACTGGAAGCTGTGTGACAGAGATAGGGGCTCCTGGTCAACAAGCAGGTTAATTGTGTGATAGGACCAGATGCTAATACTGGACTGAACTCGACACTCACAGCCTCGTGGGACGCTCCCCCTGTGCCTTCTGATTGGCTGCCGAACACAGCAATCAAATGACATTTGCCACGACAGAGAAGGTGCACAGGCAAAAAATGTACTGAATTCTGTGATGAGTTTAATATTTTAAGTTTCCTGGATAGATGACAGCAGTTTCTGAACCGTTTGGAGGATTAGAAGAGGAGACAAGAGACTGCACTTTGATTAACTTCACACTTGTGGTGGAGATAACAGCTTTCTGAGAGTCTCTCCTGGGTGGATTATTGAGTGTGAGCGCTGGCACATTGTTTGAACCCTCTAAAGTCCATTAGCAAGATCAAGTCATTACGTAGAGAGGCAGTGGGAGCACAAGTGGAGAGTTTGCACATTTGGATGAAAAGGAATTAACTTAAAACGAGTCAGTTTCTGAAAGAAAAAAAATTAGGCAGAAGAACAATCAACACGTGACTCTAGTTAGCTTTAAACTGATGACTGATGCTGAAAGTAAAGGGTGCCCTTCAGTGGGAGTCATAAAGTAAAAAGTCTTGAGTGCACTTAATATTAAAATACTGAACATTCCAGCACTGTACCATCTAAAGAGTAATTCAAGGCCCCACCACTGAATTAAATGCTTACTGTATGATAAAAAAGATAATTTACTACGTTAGATAAACCTTTAAAGTTACAAACATCTTTTCTGTTGGGTTGATATAACTGACAAATAACTCGACAGAACTAGACAGTTTCTGCTATTTGCAAGCAGTGACTGGCAGAAACTATGGAGACAGCAGCGTTGTGAACTGTTCTCATGCTATAAACTGCAGGAAAATTTCAAGAAAGGAAACCTTTCTGTCAATGCAGAATTAACTTGTAGCGAATTGGACTTAAGTACTGTGTTGGTTGCACTTGTTGCTTTTCCCCCTGGAATTCATGTTAGTATGTAGAACTTAAAAAAAGTACTTTGGCATGGTTGAGTCTATGGAATGATTGTACTCATGCTTTAGAGGTCCCATATGGTGAAAATCCATTTTTATTGTGTTTTGTGGTTGTTATAAAGTTGGGGATGAAAAGTAGAACCTGTTAGCATATGAACATGTCTACTTCTGCTATTCCTCAAGCCCCCACAACTACATCTATCCTCCCAGCTTTACAAGCCAGTAAGAATTTTACTGAGCTGCTACCAACTGAGGAATCAATATTGTTTGGTTCAAACTTTGTATAATCCTGCCCCCTCACTGCCCACTGCTTCCAGGTGAACCATTCAGAAAGAGCTGCTGCCTCATAGTCCTCCAGGTTTATTTACTTTCTAGAGCGCTTTTGCTAACTTTAAAATGTCTCAACCACAAACAAAGCACAGCAAATGTTCCACTGTTGGATCCAAGAGTGAGCACAACAGTGCTCATGCACTCCCAGCATCTGGGAAACTGAAGATTCTTGGGACTACTTTTATTATTGATGGTAATGTCCCCACAACAATAGGATAATCCTTTGTGTTATCACATTGCACAGCGAATGTCACTAAACTTCCCACTAGCTTTCCTAGTATCACCACTGCTTAGAGCTCTGTAGAAACTGTAAAGCTATGGGACATTCAGAGATGGTGGAAACTTTAAGACCCATTTGAAACCAATAAAGAAGGACTGGGTGGGTTACTGTGTTTTCATGTTGTGCTTCAGTGCAACATTTACTCAGTCATTCTTTACATCTGTTTACTTCTCTCCTGTTCTCTGTGCTCACATATTCTGTATTTTAATACAGTAGAATTCCCAATGAAACTGTTCTCATTTACTATGTTTTCTGTTTCAACTGTCAGACAATGAAACAAGTATGAAATAGTGAGTGAAACACAGTCAATTAGAACTCCATGCTAACTTGCAGTCACTTCAGAGCCATTTCCAATCCACTGCTCTGCACTGCAAAACTACTGGTTTTATACCCACATTGTCACCTGACAGACTCTCCATACACGAATTAAAAACAACAGCTGAACTGTAAATTCTGCAACATTTCTATATAAAATTTCATGTCTGACTGAGCTGCTACCAACTGTTTTGAGCTGCGCTGTCAATCACAGACACAGAGAGAATCTTCTGCAGTATTTTGAGCCAAAAATTGAAAGACAGATTAAGGAGACATATGAGACTTTCATACATTTTCTAAAAAGCTATGGAAACTTTTAAACACGTTGACCATCAAAACAGGAGAAAAATGGCCGTTTTGTGTGTTAAACAAATAAATTTACAGCCGTACCTTTGGCCTGTGAACATGAACATTTGTCATTTTCAGGATCTTGTTGAAACGAATGCTGTTGTCCTTCATGTCTATGGATGATTTAGTGTTTGTCATTGAGTTGTATGGTAATTTTAACACATCCCCACATGTAGTTTCTGCTGTTTGAAATGTACATTTTTCCTGGGTTTGTGTAATTTTATGAAAGCTCATTTCATACTCCAATATAGGACTTAAAAATTAAAAAATAGACAATAAATGCCTTTGGAAACACAAAAACTGTCAATTTGCATTTACACAAAAATTTGTCATGAGTTGATTTTTTTCTAAACAGTGAAAACATGTTCATACACGCTATGGTGACGTTTTCTGAAAATAATTTTTTAGAAACAAAAACTGATATATTTTCTCCTACAACCTACAGTACAAGATGTGATTCGAATCAGTGACTTATCAGAAGTTCATTTATGTCAACTTGAATTCTGGAAAAGAAAATTCTAGAGAAAAAGTTCCACCTGGACCATTTTGACAGCGTTGTCTACAGCATGCTCAGCTGAATTAGTCCTTAGAGCTAGCATACAGCGCACAATTTTTATTGATCTTGTATGATCTGGCGATGCACATTACACATTTTAGACTTTGTGAGACTTTTTAAATAATATCCCTACTTGTTTTTAACAAGAAATTCTGTCTAGATACATGGTTTTACAAAATATCTCCATACACACAGGAACGCAAAAGTGACTACAAATGCTCTAACAAGCATGTTGGACCGGTCTACATTAATGATGCTTTAAATACCAAAGAAGACTGTCAATTCATTGTTAATGTGGAGTTTAGAGCACAGATGCAGTGGACTGAGTAGCACTGGGCACTGCAGGGGCTTTAATATGCTGGTAAAGCGATGCTGCAATGCACACTTAAGCAGTACACTGCCATTGTTGTTTCAGGTGCATGCTCATTACACTAACTCTCCATTTTAAATGTCCACATAGATACACATAAGTTGTTGTTGTTTTTTTTTAAATCCTCAGTATTTGCAAAAAATCTCAGTGTGATCAACCATATCTGCTGTTTCCATGTAGATGAAACTTCAACCAAACACAGAGGAAAATGTGGAAGTCACACTAAACACCAATTCTCTAGCAGGCAGCGCTACTTTGTGCAGGTCTAAGGTTGAAATGCACTGCTGCCTTTAATGGTTAATTCAAGTCAAATGGAGCTAATTCGGGCAGTTAGCTCGAGCTGCGTTGCTACATACACTTGTGACATGCTGCACTCTCCACACATCACCTACTAAACACACCCTCCCAATTTAGAGTCTGTTTGAGCTGCATAAATTTCCCAGCTCTCCTCCTTTGACACAACGCTGCTGCATCACTGCCTGCTCTATCAGCTCCCCCACTGCCCCAGCATCCACCTGTGGGGGAAGATACTTTCTCATTATTCTTTAAAAAAAAGCATATCTGTATTGAATGATGAGCTCAGAGTGCAGATGCCAAACTCTAGCT
Source organism: Amphiprion ocellaris (assembly GCF_022539595.1). Taxonomy (NCBI): domain Eukaryota; kingdom Metazoa; phylum Chordata; class Actinopteri; family Pomacentridae; genus Amphiprion; species Amphiprion ocellaris. The sequence goes on from NC_072773.1 coordinate 19,208,909, forward strand.
ATTTTCTGCTGCTTAAATAAAACATTTCAAATGAGAGTTGCCTGGCTGAATAATGAATATTTAGTGCTTGTCTCAATGCACATGCTGTATTTGATTTATTTTACTTTAGAGTAAACAAGGTAATGCGTTATTTATTTTCATTGTCTTTTTTCTTTCTGACAGTGACTGGGGGCCCTGCTACCTCAACAGTATGAATTATGGCAAATAAGAGAGTCTTGAATATTCACATTTTTCTAAACCAATGACCCAAAAAAAGCCTTCTTTTTCCATTTTCTGCTGTACCAAAAACATCCCAAACTGTGACTCCACGTACATCTCGATGCAATACGCTACCTAATAAATATGAATACAACACACACTTGTGTCACAGTTCAGATCTGGTAAGCACTGTTTGGTATTTTGCATTTCATTGGCAGGCTGCCTACATCCCTGAGCCGTCTAGGAGTTCAAACATTTTCACCATGACAGTTTCCTGGACATATCTGTGGCATGTTTTGGTGAAAGTAGACAGATTTTTATTTTTTTTTTTTTTAATAAACACCTGCTTTAACAGACAGCTGCAAAATATTTGAACATATTTCCGGCTCACAGTATATCTTTGCCTCCCAGGTTCCAACTGTCAAATGGACAGAGTGATTGAGCTGGGAAATCTGGGCAAACAGTTTTAAGTGGATATAGACAGATCTTTTGTCTGCACTGTTGCCTTTGACAAAGTATCTAATACTCAGCTTTTTCACTTAAGGCAGCTGAGTTCACTTAATGGGAAAAAAATGTATCCGTTGTGTCTTTAAAGGTCTTTTTATCTTTACTGCCAACACAATGAGGTACCCTCAGTGAAGTTTACAGTGTTGTAACAACTGCTGCAGAAAGATTAATTCAAATTAAAGCAAAGGGAGTATTTTATATTGTTTTTTGCCAATTTAGAGAATTATCCTCTAAATGTAACATCTTCTCCCACCTTGGTAAAGCAAGACAGCATAATTTTCTCTCTGCAGCCCCAGATTCTTCTTTACACCTCCGGCTGATCTGCTGGAGTGTAAACTCATGTGGTGGTGGGGCTTTAGGATTTAGGGATCTGGGGGATTATGGGATTTTCTGATTGCTCTGAAAAAGACACCATGGGACACAGAAATCCAAAACTGGCTGAGGTACCCACATCAAGATTAGAGCGTATTATTTCGCCCCTTAGGGAAAGAAGGCAGGGGAGCCACCAGTGACAGCTTTGAAACAAGTGTGTTTGTGAGACATTTACAATTTAAGGATATTGCAGGCTACAAAGCCTACTGGGTGTTGAAGTTACTGGTATAAAGTCGATGCACATTTCCAATTCCGTGAAGTGTCATTGCCTGTTGTGAAAGGTGTACTTTTCCCGAACCAGTTTAATTTTCTCAGAAAATTGCCACCATTAATAACAAGTGCACTGAGCACGATCCTTCTGTGTTTTATATTTGCGGCTGAAACTACTTTTAAGCTTGCTGCGGGTTGTTCAGGCACACTGTGTTGCATAAAAGAAGAATGCTGAAGGGAGAAACAAGTCAGTTAAATAAATGAATGAGATCTTCAAAGACAGTCTTCTATCTGAACATAAAGTGTGCCTTCAGATTCATCCCTTTTATGTAGCTCTTCTGTTTTTCCTGCAGAAATATGGGATGTTATAGCCTTGTGTGACAGGCAGAGAGTTTGAGTAATTTTGGTCTACAGGGTACAAACAGCACCAACACCGTCATTACACATCAGCCTTCAGGTAATTGAGGCTGTTGCTATTGATCACTCAGGGTAGTTTGGGACTATATGAAAATGATTTGTGAGGCAGAAGGAGCTGCTGGTTCAGACTCTGTATTCCCATTTCAATTTCTTATTTAAATCGTAGCTGTCACAAACGATGGCTGGATTATTACGCAAGAGGCGGCTCAGTTAATCACTACTTTGAATTACGCTGTCAAGTCTCGGTCCACTCCATATGTTGCTCACGGTCTCACAGATATATGGCTTTAATAAAAACAAAATTGAAGCCATGGCTAAGTAGCATTTCTGCTAATTTCAAATTGACTTGTGTGTGCAGAGTTGACTAATTAAATACATATGAATATAAAGAATAAAGCAAATGCAGTTGGATTATTAGGTAAGAGGCTGCTCAGTTAATCACTACTTTGAATCATGCTGTCAAGCCTCAATCCACTTCCTATGCAATTTACATATAAATATAGAAATATGTCAAGAAATACAGAAATGAATCAATAAATACAACTACAGAAATAGCCTAAACATAGGTTAATTTATGCAATTTTCATTACTAAAATGTCGTTACTTTCCATTTATTTATGTTGATAATTATCTGCTTCTACATTCACTGTTTAATTTATTTATACTCAAGTCATTCTTGATCATGTAAACTGCATACATCCCTACATATCAAGTCAACAGCAATAAAGCAACAGATGAACTTTGGGTTCCAGTTTGACATGAGAGACAATTATCTAGCTTTTTACCTTTGTTGTTATTAGTGTCTGTCTTTGTTGTCGTATTTCAGATGTCCCGGTCAGCGTTTGCATCAGTTGACAATTTTCTTAGCTGCTCGCCTTCTGTGTGAGATCTGCCTTCAATCTCTTGCAGTGATTAACAGGAAAACTATGTTGCCTGGTTCTGACTGATCATATTGAGCCAATTTCTACCCTTTTCATTTTAAAATATTGGCTGCAGCTAGTTGCTACAACTACAACAACAAATGATGCTAATTATTCAGCTAGTGAGACACACACAGAGCACAGAAACACAGGACTTTCCCAAGAAATAGCCACCAGATTAAATTATTTCCATTTCATTTTTATTAAATCATGATTTGACAAATACGTAGGCACTGACGATGGGTGTAAAGAACCATCGTGCGTACCTATGCTTGAGTGCTGTTAGTATGAAGATGAAGTCAGTTTGAGAATCACAACAGGACAGGAATTCTAATATCCGTAACTGTTGATACAGAATTTAAAAATTAACCAGTTCAGACTGTAGACTGGATTTTTAGTTATCTGAGCAATGTTATCCTAAGTTCTTGCTTGCTGTTAGCTGCGTATGTGATAGAACCTTGCTGATTGTTTCTAACCAAGATGGATCTTCAACATTTTGTGTATTCAAGGTTCAACTTTTTTCCCAAAAAATATATTTTCTAACACTCCATTTAATAATACAACTAAAAACATGTTGTTGCCTTTTGAAATAATGCCGGGCTATGACTAGAAGTTGTCAGCAGTTTCCAGATTTGTGGAAAACTAAACAAAATAGAAAATATTCATTAAGTCTATTCTTTGCGATACCTCATAAATGAACAAGCATTATTGACACTGAATATGTGAACTGGGTCCAACATGTAATGTTTCTTTATATGAAACATTTACCTTTCCTTTTAATAGTGAGGGTGGGAATGATAGTCAATAAAGATCCAGTGTGTTCTGTTCTTCCCAACAACATATGAACATGTTGGTCTCATTAACTACCATTATCGACTGATTGTGCAAACAGAGACACGTTGGTGCACCTTCATGATCCACACTAAAGCCATCATTTACACCTCCTTTGCATAACCCTTCTTTAAACAATCATCCCTGAAAAGATAAGCTAAAATAAGACACAAAACTGAGGTGACCAAAAAAAGAAAACTCCAGTACAATTCCTGTCAAACCGTGCCTAAAGCAGCTTTCTATTAGCAACCAGCATGTGTTATCTGCAGCTGGATGGACTTTTCCTGCCAAAGATGAATCAATTCATGACAGCAAACACAGAAGGTGCATGGTCTCTCTAATGACCGGGTTGCTATGGAAACCAGGTGAGAATTGAAAGAACTCGATTTAAAAAAAGGAAAAACCTCAGGTTTCACTTTGCTGCCTCACTTCAAAACAAGCCTTAATTAGAAAGTGCGCATCCTCAGAAACACCCGATAACATGCAGCCAGTTCATGTTTTTGGGGGAACCTCAAGTGGAAAAGAAGCTCAAGATCAAACTGAAACATGCAAAGTGGCAGCAGAGAGACCAGCCACCGGTTGCATGCATAAGTTTGTGGGAAAGGGTAAGGATGCCACAATGATTTTACAGCACCGGAGCTGTCACTGCATCCGCGTAAACTCAGAGGTCCTTACCTGAACGCCTCATTTTTTATGACCTAATCGCCCATCTTTTCTTGCCCTTTGCTCCTGCCCTCAAACCCAGCTAAGGAGCTTTGCAGTGAGATTGATTCTGCCTCTCCACTATTGATTGGGAAAGGGGTTTTCGGCATCAAAGAACCTGAAAAGACCCTTTTGATTGACTGCAGGACAGTGATAGTCCACTTCTCCATGGCATGGGTGTGATCACTAATGCTGTGCTAAACCCTGAGGTCAGTCTAGTCTCACGCTGTCAGGGGAGGTTGAGTCTGAAGGGAGTAATATGTTCACACAGCTCTGCTCCATTACCCATCTGTCCGGAGAGGAGGAACAATGGCTTTTCTATCACACTCTATTTCTCTAATGCTCACACCGGCTTCCTGTCTCACTATCGCTGCATCATTAGCTCCCTGCATTCACTTAGTCTTGTCTTGCCAACAGTGTAAGGCAATAAGACGGGGAAATTAGCAGCATCTCAGCTTCAACACTTCTATTTTTGAATTCATTATAGCAGAAATGACTTACTGTGCTGTATGCAGAGCAAAACGGGAGTCCTCTCATTAACCTTATCACAACGAAGCACCGCAGGAACGCGTTTCAGATTCAGCTGCTGTCAGTTCTCCCGCTTTTTATACCTTGATTAGTTATGTCATCCAACAAAGTGTGAAAGTTCAAGAAGTCACAGTGGAGCTGTGAGGTGCACAAAGCATAATTACACAAACACTCACAACAGGCCTTCATCTGTCTGCGTTCCTGTCTGGACTCGTGTTCTTGCCGTCTTCATCAGTTACAGCTCGAGTCCAGTTCGAAGTCCGCTCCCAGCCAAGTACAGCGAGTGTCGAGTGATGCAGTGCCAGGTTGAAAGCTGTCACATTCTTCCTCTGAGGACAGCAAGGCATCAGCCCATTCTGAATCAAATCTGACAAACTACACAAGCACAAAGCCTCACGATTCAAATGATGGAAACCATTCGGAGAAGACCACAGCAACCATAGTTCCTTACAGTGTAAAATGAGTGTCCATCCATTATCTATACACCGCTTAATCTTCATTAGGGTCGCAGGGCTACACATAGAGACAAACAAGCACAAACCCACGCATGCACATGGAGAACATGTAAACTCCATAAAATGAGTGTGCACACTATATCTTTTTCAGTAGTCTACAGGCATGTACCTGTTGAATGTGCTGCACACCAATGAGCTAAATGCTTCACAGTTTTTGGAAGAAATGGGGCTTGTTTGTCCAGATCCAGGTTTTCTAACAGTCCCTCTGAATTTTGCTCCAACAGTTTTCATCACCTCTTCTGTGGGCAAGCACTTTGGTAATTTAATTTACCAGATGGTGTTCAAAGACCCCTCTGTTGAAAATCACTTCTTTTTTTACCTTGTTAATGTCCACCTATGCTATTTTTCATATACTAGACGATGCATCAGAAGCAAGTCAAGCATTTGTACCTTAAAACACAGTCTCAAAAACACAGATTCAGTCTCAAGAGGTTTCATGTAACAAACTTAAGGAACCAATCCCGTTGACTTGCAGGGGTGATTTTCTTTATCATTCTTCTTCATAATTGTTTTCCGGGTGAAACATATTTGCCTGAATTCTTCCAACACTGCAACTTGCCATTGTTTGGTGTAGTTACAACAGTGTTTGAGCAGAGTCACAGGTGAGCTGGTGTGCTCAGATTGCAGGGTGTTTGGAGAACAAAGAGGGGTTTATATTGATCTCCACAATATAAACAAAACAATGATGTAGAGTTAATCTGAGCCCCTTCAAAGCAGGACGGGACTGTTTCACGGACAAAATAAATATATTATCTTGGATACACAGAAATAAGCTTTTTGGGATTAAACCAATGACCAGAGAGAGACTTTAAAAATAATATGCTGCTGGAAGTTGTCTGAAAGTAAAGTTTTATGTTTTTATTAGAGGATACACAGTCTCTGTTGACTTTGGGGTCTTTAGATGTACAGATATCACCACATTTCAGTGATATTCAAATATATTGAAACAAAAATGAACAGAGAGTGTGTGAGAAACATAAAATTTCATAGGGAGAGACTGGGTATTGAACATCTTTTGTCTGTCCAAGTCCCGAATAAAATCTCGTTGAGGGTCTTTGAGTTGAGACTTTTTTGTCACAGTAAAGCACAGTCGCCTTCATCAGAGCCCAGCTGGTATCAGCAAGAACAATACTGTTCCAATGGCGAATCGTTCTCCAGTCCTCTGGAGTCTCCGGATGTACTTGAGACTCCAGAGTTGAAAATGTCAAGTTTAAACTCCCAAGTATGAGTAGCTGCCATAGTCTGTGTCGACACAGATTTCATGTCTTCCAGTCGGCTCACACGCACCATCTTTAGCTGACGTTTTGAAGCTGTGAGGTTCACCAAAAGATATTTTGTGAGATGGAAGAGGCAGGTGAAAAGACCCTTATCAACGCCATCATCACTTGGAGTTGCAGCATCAAAATTCATACTCAGTATCCCAGTCAGACCTGAGCACACAGACGTGATACATATGGATTTCAATTCAGTGTGATTTACACTTATAGTACAGAGGGTGTCAGTATCTCTGACGTCCAGCATAAGTAAACATGCATAAACCTGCTTAGATCTGAAATAATAACTCTTCAAGTAACCTCAGAATTGCCAGAGAATTTTCCTGTTTTTAAGTTTAATTCAGCATCAAAGTTATACAGTAAAAGCTGTCTGTACATCAATGGATCCATTGGAATCAGGCCTGTTAATGGCTAATTCAGTATATGTTTAATGCAGCCAGATAAAAACGCAAACAAAAATGTGGGTTAAAAAATGTAGAAGAGGTAGAAGCAGATGGCTAATGTACTGAATCCTTTTGGCATTTTTTTCTCTTCTTACATCCTTTATAAGCTCTGGTTTGAAAAGTTAGATCATGGTTAAGTTCAAAATTAAAATAAGACAAAGAGTAATGCTAGGACTGACAAAGCGCATTACATTCAGCATGGCTGAGGCCCAGAATGTCCCACCAACTCAGGGAGTTTGGTGCGTTGTCAGAGTGGTGGCTCAGCGCTTCAGTGGTTTCTTCACTTTGAAGGGTGTTGCTGCAGTGGACGAAGTAAAACAAGCCGGAGTTACATGCTCAAATACAAATTTCTGACCTGTCATCACGTTTCGTAGCAAACGATTGTCACCACGGGTGTGCAGTGGCATATTTCAGTATGCGGCGCAGGGTCAGCTTCAATTTGCCGTGATGGAGGATGAGGACTGTGCAAGCGACAGTCCAGTTGAGATGAAGCTTTGTGGAAAGCTGTGTGAAATTTCAGATGACATGGAGAGGCCAGGGCTGTGGACAGCCGAGAAATCCTCCTGAGGCATAAATCCTCCAGACTTGAAATCCAGTCCGCCGCTCGGCTAAGCTATAAATTCGCCTTAGTGGGCACTCCGTTTCGTTTGAGTTTTGAACATGAAAGCTCCTAATTTGTGCAAAAAAGGGTAGCAAATTTTAGCCTTTTCATAACTTGTGGAACTAAGTATGGTTTAAATATAAACACGGTAGTTTGTCATATTAAGTGAGATATTATTAGAGACCATTTGACATCAAAGGCCAGTGGTGGAATATTCTTTACTTGTGACTTTTAATTTTATGCTACTTCATACTTCCACTCCACAAGATTTTAGAGGGTAATATTCTACTTTTTAATAGAGTCATAATATTATAACATTTCTTAGGAGCCATTCTGCTGCAGAAATTTTACCTCAGTAGTGGAAGAACTGCTAGGATTTTTTTATTTAGTTTTTACCACAACAGCAATGTAAAAATATTCCATTACAAGCAGAAGTACATGAGTATTATCAGAAAAATATGGAACTTTAAATATCAGATTCACTCTTTCTGTAGAAAGTGGCTCTTATGAAAGCTATTTTCAACATATTGTTAATGTATGAATGTTTAAACTTCACATACAGCTGTAGGTGCCTGAAGTGGAGCTGCTTTTAACTACTTTCAATTTAATGTTAGCAGTAGCTAAAACAAAGAGAAAATGTGAGAGGATGGGAAATAAATAGAAAGAGTGAAAAGGTGGAATAAACAACATGTTTGGACCCAATCTGTATCATATTGTGACATATTTTTTGTGAAATATTGGATAATTTGACTTCTCTGGGTCTCAAACGATTATTTAAACAACTGCTTGGTGAAACTGCTAACATGTAATGAACATTTGAAACAAGGCAGCTAGGAATGTATGCAGTTAGTCTAGGAAAAGATTAAACACTGCTTCCCTCACAAGTGGGAAGCAGAAATACTACTCAGTAACTTAATATTTTATTATCTACGATGCTGGTTAACTGTTTGCATTGAGTCAGTGGTGAACCAGTAAGGTGGAAAGTGGGACAGTATTTTGGTATATGCAGTGACCATAAACGATGTTAAACCTGAAGGTTTAGCCTTAAATAAGGTGGGTTTCCACTTCAGATGCGAGGCGGCGAGAAAGTTTGTACCAACATTTCCCTAATCTACCTTTTCAGCCTCTCTGGTTCGACAGCTTGGACCAAGATGTTACCTCTGTATCGTGATTTTTTTCTTTGTTGATGGCAATGTTAGACAGGAAAATATGATGAGGGCATCAGAAGCCAGAAACACTGATCAGCGTTGAGACTCGCACTGTAGTTTTTTTCCCACTCAAAAGTAACCTGGAGTAGATACATTATTCTGCCCTGAAAAAGGCCGTGAAAGAGGTTCTACAGGAGCCATTCTTGGAGTTGAAACATGCAAGAACAGCCCACAAGTTCTTACAATGGCAAACAGCTTATTGTGCTCAATTTTTAATGTCTTCTATTTTTTTAAACTTTTAGACCAGCTCTCAGGTTTATATTTAAATTTCTGTTTAATCAGCAAGGACATTAGTTGTTACGTACATCCTCAATGACAAGTGTTTTGGAAGCAGTTAAAAAGAACGCTCAGTGATTTGCATTTAATAAGCCTAGAAAATGTTTTCTCATGTATTATAATATTGCATATTCACTTATTTGTAACTGAAGTTATTAGATGGATAAGAATAAAGTAGCATAAAATGTAAACCCTCAAGTGAAGTGCAAGTACCTCAAAATTGCACTGAAGTGCAGTACTAAAGTCCATGTACTTCTATCATTCCTCAACCCTCTCTCACTTTTCCTTATTAATTATAAATTACATATTGTCTCTTAAAGTCTAACCCAGAATAAATACAGCTTCACCTGCAGGTTTTAAAGCTTCTTGATGCTCATATCTTACTCCTGTGAGAAAAGGTCACGCCGAGTAAATAGAAAAGAGCAGATGCAGTGAGCCTTGAAGCGGCTCGTCGCTATCTGTGGTGGGTTATACGGTGAGGGGGAGTTCAGGGGATCCTCCACGAAGCCACGAGATGCTCCTCAGCATGAACTATTGTGGATAAATCTGAGCAATCATGCTGCATGGAAAAGAGCAATCCAGCAAAATATGGAGAATTGAATTCAGTCCTGACTGATGTGTGTGGAAGACACTCCAAGCATCAGGTGGTGGAAAATAATTACTTCAAGCAAAAGTGTCCCAAAGGCATAACCCAGAGATACATGTTCCTGTGTTTGGTCTTTTTTCTCGCTTTGGTCCCTGTGAATGTTTGCAGAGTGCTGGTCAGCATTCTTGGTACGTCTCCAGCTCTTTGTATGCTGCTTGTTCCCCAGGAAGCGTTTCCATATACCAGAAAATAAATTAGTTTAACTCTGCCCGGCTCCTTTTATCTGTTTCATGGTAAAAATCCCAGAGGAAGGCCTCTGACACCTTGATCCTATTCCCATGAGTCTTTTTACGAATTCAAACGTTTTTTGTTTGATTTTTTTTATCATTCGTCAGACTATAATTACTTTTACCTGTACAGAGAGTACAGTGCCACAGAGTATTATCTTTGCATGTGTGCATGAGTGGATATAATATCCACATTTTAATTCTGTTTACATTAGCATGCTTTCCTTATTCCTCGGCTGAACTGAAGACTGATGGAGGTTGCTTCAATATTTATGAAGCACATCTCCCAGTGTATTCGCTTGCTGTCCTTATTCTTATATAGAAACCATTGCTATAGCACTGCACCATGTGGGAAAATCATGTCCTAATATATTCTGTCTCTCTCTCTCTGTCCTCTCTCACCCTTGTAATCACCATCTGTTTGTCCATATTGTGTGATCCTCTGTTTCTGGTCCCTGCGGTTCACCACCAGACGCTACTTTTGGCCTCCTGCTCGGTGTGTTTGTGGTCTGTGGCCTGGCTCTGCTGGGCCTTCTTTCATTTGTCTCCTGGAAGCTGTGCTGGGTTCCTTGGCGGACTAAGGCCCATTTCCGCAGTCCCTCCCTCAGCCCGGCCCGTGGCCCTCAGGACTGCCCTCTCCAGCCGCCTCTCCCGCTGCCTAGTCCCCAGCAGTCGCCGGTCACCATGGCTACAGAGAAGGTGAAGGACCCCCTGGGTTCGATGGGTTTCCTGGAGGCGGCGGTGAAGATAAGCCATACTTCTCCAGACATCCCCACTGATGTGCAGCTCTCCATGAGGGAGCACTTCCTACGTCGCACACAGCGCATGCAGAGACAAACCACTGAGCCGGCTTCCTCCACTCGGTTAGTCACATACATGAGTGCATGTGTTTACAAAACTGATAAGACTGTGTGATGTGGTTACCCATGTATAAGAACGCTTAGGGCTACATGCAATGATGAATGCAGAACTTGAGCCATGTGGTGTACACTTCAAAAGATAGTGTTTGAACTCAACAACAACAACAAAGAATTTGTTTGAATCAATCTTTTCCAGTTTAGGCAACTTCTTATGGAATAATGTTCAACCAACAAACTACACTGTTTTCCAATCAGTCGAAATTGTTTTAAAGTACCACTTACTTAATGAGGGCTGCACAGTGGTGTAGTGGTTAGCACTTTCGCCTTGCAGCGAGAAGATCCCTGGTTCGCGTCCCGGCTTTCCCGGGATCTTTCTGCATGGAGTTTGCATGTTCTCCCTGTGCATGCGTGGGTTTTCTCCAGGTACTCCGGCTTCCTCCCACAGTCCAAAAACATGCTGAGGTTAATTGATTATTCTAAATTGCCCGTAGGTGTGAATGTGAGAGTGCTTGTTTGTCTTTGTATGTAGCCCTGCGACAGACTGGCGACCTGTCTAGGGCGTCCCCTGCCTTCACCTGAGTCAGCTGGGATAGGCTCCAGCACCCCCACGACCCTAATGAGGATTAAGCGGTGTATAGATAATGGATGGATGGATGGACTTACTTAATGAATAGTAGCACAAATACAAGTTTTAAAGTTTATTGTCCATAAAATGCAAGTTGTTCCAACAATCATTTCCATGGTCTTTAAAAGGATTTTTAAAGTGTTAAGCACTTAATCATCTTAATTATCATAAGTGTCAACATAAATTCATGAATTGGCAAATTAAAAAAAAAAAATTAGTCATATCAATGTTGCATAGGTAGGAGATTTGAAATGCTAACCTGAAGGTAAAAAATGTTTAAAAAAATTTTAAAAATTAAAAGAAAGTTTTAGTTTTTAGTTTTAAATCAACTATTGCTGAATTTTTTTGTTTAATTTACACAAAATATTAAGTTGACGCAATTACTAACATTATTATGACAAGTCAAGCCGTTGAAATAATGTTTAAAACTTAAAACTATACCACTAAACTTGATTTTTAAAAACCATGCATTCATTAAGTGATGGGAAAAGGTTCCTTGAATCACTTTTTTTGATAAATCCAACATGAAACAAAATGTGTAAATTAGGAAGATGGTTGCTGCTCGACGGCACCAAATAATCTTTGATGGGAGTAGATATTTTCAATCTAAACAATTTCGTATCTACAGAGTTAATCCTTATAGTGTGGCTGCTGAACTCTGCCTCAGAGGCGTCTCACTGCAGATTATTCTGCTAAAACTAATTATATGTGTAGCCTTCTTAAGAATTAATGGAATAGAGCAGAAAAAACATTTAATGTAGCTTCATCAGCAGAACCATGGTTTTCCTTCAGTTTAAAGAGAGCTTATTTGCTGTCTGGATTCTGGTAATTTCTGTGTTGTTTTTGAGTATTATCCTTACCATACTGTCCTATTGTTTTATTTCTAACTGTGATTAGAAGTTAAAATTGTAATCATAGTCCAGTCATTTCACCTGATAACATGGTTTAGATTTTACAAAACATGGATTACCTGAACTTAACACAAAGAAAAAAATGTACATTTTGTGATACCACAAATCATCTGGGAAGTAAAACTGGACCGATTCTAAGACTTTCTTGACTTTCTATTTTAATCGCTAGCAAAACTAGCCTGTTACCTTCTGTTTAGGTCTGATGCTAAACGATGCTTTCAACTTGATTGTAAAGCAGCACTTTCTGTTAAAAAATGTACTATATGGACTGTAAATACCATCCAGAGGTGATAACACAGAAATATACAATCACTTGTTTCATTAACTTAGTGATTAGTATCTGTCAGGTACCTAAACATTCACCCAAACACTGATCAACTTGACTGGCAGATCATTCCTACTGCCAGTTTGAATTTCCATTTGAAATCAAGCCACCTCTCCATTTTTTTGTTAATGCATACAAGTCTTACCATTGTTTATACATTCATTCTGATGTGGTTGAATGACCAAAGGTGCCCTGCATTTCAATGCAGTGCTTCACATAGCTGTCATTGTTTTGTTCTTGTTATTTCATAAGTTAATTGTATTTCATTTACCTTGACTGTTATCCTTATACAGTATTTCACGTATACCTTTACTGTGTTTCCCATCCCTCATGCAAAAGTGAGGAATTCAACAGTGTCAGGTACAAATCAGACCTGTTCTTAATCAGTATTCAGTAGAAGTATATTTTATGATTGATAGTGGCATGAGAATAGTCGGCTAGCTTCCTAACATAATTGTTTTCACGTATTTTTAACAACAATATAAATACATGCTGTAGGCCAGTAATTATTTACTCCCACATGGGACATAATTCAGCTGGCTGCTGGTTGTTGTCTTTGATCAACTGGAATTTTAACAGAAGACATGAGGTGCTATGGGTTAACATATTCAATCACTCTTTGTTAGTACTAGCTCTTTGCGGTCAGTTTGGTGCATCAGAGCTCTTAAATTCAAAAAATCTGCATTCCTCTTCCCTATAGTTCTTCTACACTAAGCAGTTACCTGTCAGTCTTTCTTTATTCCTGTCTTTTCTGTCCCTGCAGGCACAATTCATTCAAAAGACACCTGCCCCGGCAAATGCAGGTGGGCAGTCTGGACCTGGGAAACGACTATGTGGACAAGGATGAAAAGCCCACCAGCATCGGCCGCATCCAACCAGAGCTCTACCAACAGAAGACCTTAGATTCAGAGGATTCATCCAAGAACGGCAGCAGTAAAAACTGTGGCAGGATTAACTTCTCTCTCAAGTACGACTACGAAAACGAGGCCCTCCTCGTCAACATCCTCAAGGCAGTAGACCTTCCTGCCAAGGACTTATGTGGCACATCTGACCCTTACGTGAAGATCTACCTGCTGCCTGACCGGAAGAAGTTCCAGACTCGCGTCCACCGGAAGACACTCAACCCCACATTCAACGAGAGCTTCCAGTTTCCAGTGCCTTACGATGAGCTGGCCGCCAGGAAGCTCCACATGAGCGTCTTCGACTTTGACCGATTTTCACGGCATGATATGATTGGGGAGGTGGTGCTGGAGAACTTGTTTGAGACGTCAGACCTGTCCAGGGAAACAAACATATGGAGGGACATCGACTATGCCACCAGTGTAAGAAGCTTTTTGTTTTTTTTCTGTTTCTTCTGCTAGATCCAGTGTCAGATGACACTGCTGACATGCTCTCTGTAGTACTTCTGGAAATTTGGGGGGAAAGGTTAAAAAAGGAAGACAAACTAGATACCACTGCTGATTTAAATCGCCTAATTGGTTTTTCCAATTTTAGAATATTTTTCAGATCTGTTGATATTTGACCCGTCTGACAGACGATTGATTATATTTCTGGCATGACAGTAATTGTGGTCGACATCTGCAGTTTGAGCACTTCCACTTTCTAATTTCCCTCATGGCTTGTGTGAAAGGATCTGTTCAAAACTAGTGAGCTTCTTTAGATATTACTGGAGCCGTATTTTACATCTTGTGGCTAAAACTCCCGTCAGCTCTGATATTAAACAGAATGTTGCTGCAGATTTGACAAAACAATGTGTGACTCTTCCAGCCATCTGCAGGGCCAGATTTGTAGATTTACTCAAAGTAAAGCTGCCTTTCTCTCTTTTTATTTGACACCGTGAAGGACACAGTTGAATAAACTTTACTTTAAATTTAAGTGGACAAAACTGACCAGTGATGCAATGTGAACTCAACATCATAGCTGTGAAGGGAAGCCTTCATTCTACAATGGAAATATTTACACATACTGCAAGGGCAACGCAAACTAGTGCAGGCAGCACTTTTTAAAATGTTCAGATCTTGAAATGTACTTCACTGATCGGTGTAGTATTTTGTTGCTCAGCATGTACATACACTGATGGCAGGTTTATTTAAATGAGGTACCACAGAGTGAGTTATGTGTATTTGATACTGAAAATATTCAGTCCAAGGAATCATTTGAAAGAAGTGGCCTTACCATACGTTTTTACTTTTGAGGCGAGCAGCTTGAGACTACCTTAGCTAGGGTTTGACAGGTTTTCAGGGAAATACATTGCAAGCCTGACTAACAATGGGTCATTTGGTACTTAACTTATGGCAGCTTTAGCAGCTATGGTACTTTAAGCACAGCAGCTGACATGGTTCGTTGAATATGTTTTGCTCTCGAAGGAAACAAATCTGGTGGTAGATGGCTTGACAGTTCTCAACAAGACCAGTAGGCAAACAGGTGTAGGTTGTCTCTCACTCCATCAGACTGCACAGAAGACATTTTAATTTGTTGTCTAGGAAAAGCACAGGTGAGGCAAAACGACGGGTCCCAGTGAGCCTCAACTGTGCATCAGGTAACATTCACACCTGCTTTTTCTCCTATGACACGACAGAATATCTGCTGTGAGAAACAGCTGTGCTTCTCTGAGGTAACTAGTGTGCCCTGTCGACTGGTATACACCTTTTTTATTCAGTCTGTAAAAGCATACACTGGGGAAAAAAATGCCTCTCAAAATCTGCCAATAGAACAAGTGAAAAATGGCTTGGTCAGATTTCTTGAAATAAGATATGATATTTAGAATATTGAGATCTTAAAATTTGCGAGTAAAACTATTTTAAGCTCTATTTGACCAAGATTGTCAAGCTTAGGTGTCTTAAAATAAGCCAAACATGCTAAAAAATTGTAGTTTTTTGCTCAAAAATAGATTTTTGCGTTCATGTACCCTCCTAATTTCAGATGTATTAAACTTATTTTGAGTTGTATTATAGTGGCACTTCTCTAGATTTAAGACCATGTTGTACTTGAAATAAGATTACAAAGATTAATTTAAGTATTTTGAGATATGTCTTCTCACAGTTAGCTAGAAATCCTAATATTTACTCATGTTTTGACAGCATTTGGAGGTGTTGTGTTTTAGGGTAAGCCAGCTATGCCCAAAAGCAGCTGTTTTTAACTCAAAAGTAGAAATTTGCTTTTTAAACTTCCATGCTGAGTACAAAATTTAAGATGTATTTTTACTTATTTTAGGTTGTATAACAGTGACATGACTCTAGATTTAAGACCACCTTGTCCTTGAAACAAGATTAAAAAGTGTGATTTAAGCATTTTAAGATATCCATCTGCATACAGTTGGTTGAAAATACATTTGTTGCAAATATGAACATGGTTCTTTCTCCCTCACTTATAAATAACTGTACACCGTGTAAACAAGTCTAGTATAGAAATCAACAATTTATTTTCGAATAATGCAACACATTAGAAAACTTGACAATATGAAGTAATTGGTGATTTTCCAATAAAACACATTTACTTGAATCAAGTGAAGTTTATTTCTTAAATCAAGATTGTGTAGCTTCTACAAATAACACCTCAGCTTGAAAAATGTATGAAAAGTAAATTGAACCTTGTTTCTTGTAAATTACAACTCAAAACAAGATAATTTCAAGATTGTTTGACTTAAGATATTTAAGATGCATTGTCTTAAAGCAAGTCCCTCTATCTTGCTGAAAAGTCACTTGTTAAGTGAATTTGTCTTAAATCAAGT
Source organism: Amphiprion ocellaris (assembly GCF_022539595.1). Taxonomy (NCBI): domain Eukaryota; kingdom Metazoa; phylum Chordata; class Actinopteri; family Pomacentridae; genus Amphiprion; species Amphiprion ocellaris. The sequence goes on from NC_072773.1 coordinate 19,225,235, forward strand.
GGGATGAGACATTTTGACTAAAAACAAGACAAATAGACTCGATAAGATTTTGAGTTTTTGCAGTGTAGTGTTTTTGCTGTTTTTACAGTATAACACAAGTGAAATGAGTGCCAAAGTGTGCTTTTACACTATTTTAAAGGCTATTTTTTTTAAAAAAAAACTGTGTTTCATGCATGTACAGCTTGATTGATTGTGTTTGGTTCCGTTCCAGAGCACTGAAACTGGTGCTCATGCTACACCTTAGGTCTTGAAATGGTACAGTGCACAACCCAACTGTTACCAATTTATTCATTTTATTAAGACCATACTAAATATTTGCATGGATTAATGCTTAAAATGTGAATTAAATTACTTTAATAAAGCACAGTATTTCCATTTAAATCAACTTCAAATAACATTTAATGTGATTAAAGTAGAATTATTGTTGCTGAAGTCTACATTTATCTTCAATTTAAGACTTATTCTTAACATATCTGTTGTTTTAAATATGTATGAACCCTTTACTTTCAATTCAAAATACAGCAAAGCACCAGTAATAACGTAACATACAACACAATTCTGACTGAACTAAATCATTTTTTATTTGTTTCAATCATAGTTCTGTTAGGATGCAAATAAGACGTCATGAATTGATTAGGTTTTTAAAGCACCACTTCAGCTACCTGTGGATGCTAATTTTGTGGCACATGTGTGTTCACATGTCATCAGCATGATTTCCAAGAGAAGCTCTCTTCATTTGTTGTCATGCTCCACCATGACCTGCCACAGAGAGCGATAGTGTGATTAAAATAGGACCTATATCATTAAAATTTCACTACTTTTTATGATAAATCAGTATTCCACAGCCAAGTCATCAATCTTCAAACTGGCAATCAAATTTTATTCAGAAGCTAATACCTCCAACATAAAAGGATATTTTCTGACTCTAAACTCACTCATTCGGCTGCCTTTATTTTTCTGTTGTTACTTGTTGATGATGTCCATGGGCTGTTTTCAGGAACAAAGTGTTTCTTGTCTCTGGCACCTTGTGAGGCGCCCTGGAGCCTTCGTCACTTCATTGCGTCCTCTGAGCCCTTCTGTCTGACAGCCCCTCCTCACCCTTAAGTTGCTGAACTTCTTTAGGGGTCGTTCAATAACCTCAACATTATTGCTTAGTGGCCAGAAAAGCGGGCAGCTTTCTCCTTGGCACACAGACTTTATTGAACCACCGAATGATTTTATGACAAAATCCCTTGCTCACATTAAATTCAAGATTGGCAACATAAAGAATGCACAGATGGTGGGTGTTGAGCAGAAATAAAAAACAAATATGAAGTGGTGTTCGATTAAGACTATGTAAGACACTGCAGAGCTTAATGAGCAGACGGAGCAGGCTGAAGAAGAATGGGCAGCAACTCTCATCAGTTTACAGATCAATGAGTGATATTTATCAATAATATCAACCTACAAGCACTACTATTAAATAGAGTCCAGAGGAGACCAGATGCTGACTGACCTTCAGACTATTTCTGATGTATTTGATCAAACAAACTATCCTGGGAAGTTTTTTACAGGCTCATGAGTGGCATGAATGGAGATGATTTTTTTTCAGCTGTGGTGGTGACTAACAGCCAAATCAGTTGCACTAAGGCACCCATAGTGCCCCAAGCATGTAAAGCAATGTATATGGAAATACAGTAAATGACTCACACTTAATCAGCAAAACCAGACTCTGCTCTGACTTTGATACTGAAGTGCTTTGAGGTAAATGCTAATTTGCTAAATGCTAAAAACAGAGCTGATAATATTTTTAATATGCTACAATAGCTAATAGAGGACAGAAATGTGAACATAGTAATAATAATGAAACTTAATATTTAACTAAAACAAAAATGTGTTCTTTTAATAACTAAAATCAGAGAAAAGCACATCAATGAATCACTTGTGCACATGTTCAGAACTGCAGGAAGGAAAATATGTGTTTTGTTTTTTTCTAATCAAAGGATACTTCAATGCTTCTTGAATTCTAAATCCTAATTTAGAGTGTTCTCCATTTTATTCTGGTGCCAGCAGTTCACCTGAAATTGCACAATAATTTACGGAGATCAGGGTTTTCCCTACTATTTTTACAAGATTGTGTGCAGTACTGAATGGTTAATTGCAGCATCTCAGTAGAAAGAACAATTTTTCAAATTTTTTTCCCCAAACCGATCCACGTCATTTAATATTTAGTATCTGCCGATATCCAATTCAATTTTCCAGATAATATACACTTCAAGTATTGTGGCATTGTTATGTAGCTGTAGTACCTGGTTGACCCACCAGGTGGAGCCTCACACTGTATAATTCTGTAGTGACCAGAGGAGGGCAGGCAGTTCTGTGTTGACAAACAGAGAGAACTGATGTGATTTGGCTGGTAAAGGGGCACCATGACAATGTATTCTGTAATGTTTAATGGCCTCCGACCAGCACACATTGGTCTAATCAAGCTGAGATTAACCTGTATAAAATTCACATAAAGCAATGGTATAGGGAACAGCTGCCATATCATGAATCCACAGCTCGAAGCAATAATGTTAGCAGGAAACAAATATCCAATGAGCTGACCTTGTCTTTTATATTGACCAGTTACTGTTTGATAATGTTGCACTTACAAAGTAAATTATTCACATTTATGACACCTGTGTGACAATGGTCATAAACAAAAGGTCGGGCTAAGGGATCAGTTAAAAATGGCCTTTATCCAGACATCCCTATTTAGAATTCTCCACTACTCTGCAGAGAAAGGATCCCAACCATTGGCCTGAACAAACGTGGGGGTCATCATGTATCAGTGGACATGACAGTTGTTATTTTTGAATGGAGATGTTTGGAAGTCTGGGTTGCTGTCGCAATGTTGCTAGTCTAGAGAGATGGTGAGTCTTCAGAGTTAATCAGCACTGCAAGTGTTTGCTTAGCTCAGTTAAACCTGCAGAAGATTGTGAAGGCTCCTGTAATGTATTTTGCCGCCTTGGAAGAAATAAATTCATGATGAGCAGGGAGAAAATCAGCTGTCACAGATGAGACATCACAGACAAAAAGACAGTATGAAAATGCTTATGCAATCCCGTCTACTTGCAGCACCAAAGCCCTTCAAAAACCTTGTGGACACCCTGGAGATGTGGCACGGGTCCTAGTGTTGTGGTTAATTATTATCAACAAGTGTTTGACAAAGCTCAAAAAATCCCATTATGTAGAGCATTTATCAATATTTATGGGCTGTCAGGTTGAATTCTGAATCTCACTGTCGTGTCCAACTTGAGTCAAATGGCTGAGGTTATCCTAAGGTCAGAAGCCAAACTATGACCTGATAGCATTAAACATTATTGGAGGTATTCAAAAGATGAAACCTACAAATGGATAAATTGATCCCCTGACTTATTGCATATCTAAACAGATATCAGATGGATTGCATTTACAAAGCTTTATTATTATTATTATTATTATTATTATTATTATTATCCCTTATTTATCCCACGAGGGGAAATTCTGATTTTCGCATATCTCCCCAACTGGGGGAGTCAGAGCAACGGGTCAGCCGCAGTGCAGCGCCCCTGGAGCAGGAAGGGTTAAGGGCCTTGTTCAAGGGCCCAACAGTGGCCACATCTGACCTTCTGATCAGTAGTCCAGAGACTTAACCGTTGCGCCACCACTGCCCCAAATTACGAGACCACCGTTTTACTCATTGTGCTACTGATCAGCTTTACTTCCTAGTAGTTGTTAAGGTGTTTTACTCTGCACCAAAACAACAGACTGACCGAGCCTCTGACTTACATATTGCCACACTGCAGCTGAGAAGTGATTAATGTAGTACAGATGATACTGACTGGCACCAAAACAGCTTATGCTTCTCCAAGAACAATCAAAGTGTCTCTTCATGCTTTTACAACACTTGACATTTCTGCTGTGCTCTCACATTATGGCTGAACCTTCACACCCTTCTAACAAAATCCCTCACTTCCACAGCGGAAAAAAGCCAAATGGCAGCTGTGTGAGAGAGGAGACGTTAAGACTGCAGCGCTCAGACAGACGTGCTGGGATTTGTCAATCAGGGAGTTTCTCACCAAGCTTATTCAGGGTGATGAGGGGCCTGTGTAACCTTAATGCTGTTTATAGGACGGGGCTGAGAACTCACATGATAGCAGGACACTCATGTCACTCGAGACTATTTGCTCAGTAGAGACTCACAGGACTGTGTGTACATTAGTGAAAGTTCATGTTTCAACCGGTAGACATGCTGTGCTTTGAAAAGTTCATTTAAAAATCTTGCAAGCCTTATTTGATGGTACAAAGCTTTAACCTTTGGGTTTCATTGCTCTAAGTTGTAAATGATATATACTCTCAGTTATGTTTTAATTTACTGTAATGTAATGAAAATGAGAATCATCAAATTCAGCATTTGGCAAATTCATCGTAGAGCCGATCAGAAGGTCGGCCATAATTTTGGTAATCAAACCAAACTGTTCCAGCTGGAAAACCTCAAGGATTTAAAATCATACTGTTGATGGGGAGAACTTCCCTGTTCACAGATGCAAGAGATTTGGTAGAAAGGAAAATCTCACAACACATTCTCTGTCTCAATTAAGATTTTTTTAATTGATGGGGGTGACAGTGTCAGTCAGTCAGTTCACCACTTTAGTCCAAACCATAGACCTTCAAAATGTGGGAAAAATGGATGTTACCATCTGGTCCTGATGACGTCATTTGAAACCACAGTTGAGAAAAAGAAAACAGTTGGCACAGTGGTCTAATAACTGTTTCCAAAACTGTAGGGGGTGTGGTTAATAAATTATACTGCAGTCAGCCACCAGGGGGAGGTCAATCCACTATTTTAACATTCAAAATAGAAAAAAATCAAACACAATCTTATTTGCAGTTGCCCTCATCTATTAAAGTGTTTGATGAAAAAATTGCTTTTGGCTGCAGGGGACTCTTTATTTGCAAAACCACAAGTGACCACTAGGAAAAATTAGACAGTAAATGTGATTTGTGGATCCATATCCCGGTCTCTTAACATATCCACAGAGCTTTCAGTGGTCGATCTTCAGATATCGTCTTAAAGTTTAGACTGGAAAATATCTACAGCTATCAGATGGATTATGCCAAATTTCATTCGTGGTCCACAGAGGATAAATCCTATAGACTTCTTTAGTCCTCTGACTTCTCCTCTAGAGTCATCGTGACATTTAATATTTGAAAACTACTGGATGGCTTGCCATTATAAATCTGACACAAACATTACTGGTCCCTTTAGTGGGAATTGTAATAATGTACATGCATATTATATCCTGCATGCAAAACTAATGACATTTCCATGCTTTCCGTACTTTGTGTTCATTGGTAATTAGCAAATGTTAGCGTGCCAAGAGATTCAACTAAGATGTCGTCAGTGGTTAAAGTCACACCTCAAGGTTACCATCATGTAGATTCTTAGTCCCTTTTTTCTATGACTTCACAGCGTCATCACCAATAGATGATATTGTCTATGAATGTATCTGGAAATTAGTATTTTCCTCCTGTTTTGGAGAAAATGAGCAAACTTTAAAGTTTAGAGTTCCCTTCAAAAGTGCCCTCTTGGCTGAGGGGTGAGGATGTCAACCATGAACATCTCCGGCTCAAATCCGGCTGCACTCTAATTCCCTGTGATCTCTCCTCTGGCTCCGTTTAATAAAGGAATAAAATGTCCTCTCCCTTAAAAGAAAGGGGGGGATTTTTATTGTTCTGTCTGGAACAAAATGCAGACAACACAACTCATTCTCTAACTCGCAGTGTGCTTTATAATAAAAATACAATAACAGCTAACAATATACCTCAATGCAATCTATGATTGATGGTGCAAATAACAGGTTCATAATATGGATGATTTTTAAGCCAAAAGCGTTAAGAAGAAATTGCTCTACTTTGCATCACGTCACGTCTTTAGTGCACCTTTATGTGCAGTCTTTGCACTGATTTTGCTGACTTGCTGTTGTGTCAGCTGTGAGAATTGTGACGACATCACGAATTTGCAATTTCACGACGAGGGATAACAGATAACTCAATCATCCATTAGATAGTCATTGCTTCACTGAGTGCTGTAGCGGTTACAAAGAGCAGACTATAAACAAAATGTAGGCATTGATCTCAGTAGCAGACCTTGAGGAAGCAACCCTGCACTCATTGTACATCACTTCACTCAGGATGGAAGCATCAGCGCTGAATATAAATGTACAACTGAAAGAGATTTTTGTGCCTGTGTGTGTGTTCCCACAGGAAAGTGTCGACCTTGGGGAGATCATGTTCTCACTATGCTACCTGCCCACCGCAGGCAGACTCACACTTACTGTCATCAAGTGTAGGAACCTCAAGGCCATGGACATCACTGGATACTCAGGTGTGTTGTGCTGTGCTAGTGTGTTTCCTTTACAGCTGCAGTGACTCCTAACTGAAGGACCCTCCTTTGAATATTCAATTGTAGGCATGTCAGAAAAAGCGAGCAGCGGAGCCACCTCTCCACTGCTGAGTTCTTTTTATTTCAGCAGTTATTAATATTCAGCACTTGCAATATTAAGACATTGTCAGCAACTAGTTGCAGGCAGTCTGTTTATTTTAATAGATTGCTGATCCACTTTTCTATTTCCCTACAATAGTGATATCACTTGTACAATGTGACATTTATTGTGTATTAAATGCCAGGGCTGAGGAGTAATTCCAATTGAATGTGGTATTTTTTCCTCCCATGTTTAATGACATTTCACAATTTTAATGTGACTCACAATTTTAATCCCCTGAGTTTGTAGGGCTTTAGCTGTGTGCCATTATTTCAATCTGTGCGTTGTAAACCTGTGTCTGTTGAATTGTGCCTTCGAGCACTGTTTGTTGTTTATGGATTTAGGGCAGCTCACATCTAACTGAAATGTGGTATAATGGATCATAGGAGCCGATTTATCGCTGACAGACGAAGACTGAAATCGGTATTCAGGAAGCTTTCTCACTCATGCTATTTAACAGCTATCTGTGGCCTCCCATCTGCTTTATTTACACAAGGCATTGACTCATCTACTTTTATGCACATTACTGATGCCAGGTCCTCCAGGGGTTCTTCCATGCTTAAGAAAGAAACCACAAAAAAAAGAGAAAGCACTCACACACAACCACCGTGAGTGATGAAATGGAAAACTGATAAATCTATCTTCGCGGACATCTTTGAAGATGTTTTGGCAGTCGAGGCAAACACTGATGCTTTGTTTGTTTAATAAGAACAGAAGCGTGATCTTTCTATAATAATTACTGTTTTGGCAGTTTTTAAATGAGCCGGATAGCATGGAAAGTGTCCAAACAAGCTGATATGTAATTATAAAATTGTGTTTTCTGTCCTTGTTCTCTCTCTTTTCCTCTCACCGATTAGATCCCTACGTCAAAGTGTCACTCATCTGTGACGGCAGACGTTTGAAAAAGAAGAAGACAAGCATTAAAAAGAACACACTGAATCCCACCTACAATGAGGCCATCATCTTTGACATCCCACCAGACAGCATGGACCATGTCAGCCTGCACATCTCTGTCATGGACTACGATCTGTACGTACATGCTGGAGCTTAAACGATGAGTAGGTCAGACTGAAATCAGTGACAGAAAATGTCAAACATTATCTGGTTCCAGCCTCCTGAGTAAGAAACTACTGATGTTCTTTGTTAGAAGTCATTGTAAGATAAATATCTTTTAGTTTTGGGCTTTTGAATGACCAAAACAACATGCTGAGGGAAAAGGTGACGGTTAAATCTTATTGAGTGAAATAACTGTTAACTGCATCCCCTTTATACCCAGTAGAAGTGTAGTAATAGGGTAGTAATGTTAAATATTAGAAATCCATTTCAGTTATTGTTTTTTTATTGACATTAGAAGGCTACTTTAACATTTATCTGCTGAAGATGGAAAGATTTGCTCAGTTTTCACCTGAGTAGAAGATGTATAAACAGCATCATTTTGGTACATTTGGTATATTTTGAAACTAGTTAAAAGCTAATCATGGTCCTAGGCACTTAGAAATTAGAGATGTCTTGTGAGAAGAAAAATATTCATGGATTCTGGATCAATTCTGGGATAAATAGATGCAATTTTCAGGTTGAAGGCAGCATATCCAAACTGTAATTCTTCAGAAAATGAGCAGTACAATACAGTGCCATCATGTTTACAGTATGTGGATCTATATAAGGAAAGGGAAACGAGGGATACGGTGCGGACAGCTGACAGAATGGGAGCATATGTGTTAAAGGTCAGACTGTGTGCCTTTTTATCACTGCGTAGTATAAAAGGAGTGGATGCTTCCAGGATTAGAAGTCGAGCCCCGTGTGTTTTCTTTATGGTCAGCTATTATGAGAGGATTAAAATGAAGTTGTGCTCATAATCTGGGGATTAAGTGAAGTAAAGAAAGTCTCCTTTCATTTGCACTTCACACAGTGTGAACAGGTCAGCTTTGGATGCCTTCGTGAAGCGAGTCAGTTCTACTGTCACAGAGACAATCAGCTGCAGATTCACTGTATCAGTCGACAGGACATCCACACTCAGATTGGTGCCTCCTTCTATTAGAAAATGATCTTCTTGTAATTAGAAACAATGCGATGTATGAGCTATCTTGTCAGGTCAGATCAGACGTTTTCATACCAGTACGTGTGTGTCCCCACAGGGTAGGTCATAATGAGATCATTGGCGTGATGAGGGTTGGATGCAACGCCGAAGGGCTTGGCAGGGACCACTGGAACGAGATGCTGGCTTATCCACGGAAGCCCATTGCACACTGGCACCCCCTGCTGGAGTCCAAGAAATCTGAGAAGGAGGTAAGTTTGGGGCTAGAGTCATTTTTAAAGAACTAGTCTGTACATGCTCAAAATGAATGGAGGAATCAGGAGGTTTCACAACCTTGTTGTTAGAGAAGTTTTAAACTGTGAGGGGAGCTGTGGGGGGTACAGACAGCGAAACGTGGGGCAACTAAGTTGAAGTTAATGTGACGTGAACGCTGGTGTCCTAAAAACATGTGAAAGGTGGTTGATTGTCAGATTTGGCCCATTTATCTTCACAATCTGCAGCAGCAGCAGTGCCAGCAAAAAAGCTACTTGCAGCAACAATTCAGTTCAATCTGAACACACTTATAAGATTACATGTTTTTGAAGCTAATGATGTTTTCTAAGGATAAGAATGACCTATGAAGACCATCATTAAAGACGTTCGTGAATCAGACAAGAAATTTTAAAAATGCTACTTTTTAATGCTGTGTTTTTAACTTTTCTTCACTAATAAAGTAATGCTGTGATAGTTGTCTGGACATGTGTGAGAGCACTGCAATTAACAGCAGTTAATAGCAAATTCAGTACACTTTTATTGGTGCTTCTTTACCAAAAATGCAAGGAAACAAAAGCTTAAAAATAGAAACAGAACAGCTCACTGAATCCATTGGAACAAACTTATGGTTTTCATCCAGCAAAGCCTTTTGGGAAGTGTAGATCTAAAACTTTGATTTAAAAATATGATGGATAATTAAGACAGTTCTCACAAGCGAAGCTAATAATTGTCTCCTCCATTTCCATTATGATTAAAGTCAAATTAAAAAGGCATGTTCTTGTAATTTACAGGTAAGGACCTGTTCATTTTTAATTGATTATGAGGGTTTATGCGAAAATTACCATTAGTTAAAAATAAACCTTTATTGTATTATTTAATGTCAAGAAACTGCACCCAAGGACTGCACACAATAAAAAATAATGTTTATACTCAACCAACCAAAAAAAAAAACATCCCAAATTCCAGTTGGCATCCATCTTTTTGAATTGTGAAAACTTCTAATGAAATTTCTGTTTAACCAACCTGCAATGGTGAATTTGGGGGAATCAGCTTTTTAATGACTCCTTACTTAGTTAGATTTTTACGTTTTTAGGTTTTTTATATACTTGATTACCCTAATTATGAACACAAGTTTTTAAGTTAGCAAATTTTAAAAAAAGTTTCTGCTGTTAAAGATGTTAAGGGGGGGGGGGCATCAAAAATGGGTTGCAAACCCATCAAAATAATGTTTACAACTTAAAAGCTTTCTCTAATTCACTAAATTAGAAATTTTATCTTGAAACCATGCATTTAATTAATTGATGGAAATGGGTCCCTTCAGTCACTTTTTAGTGTGTATGGCATGATGGGCAAGTAAGCACAGGCTTTGTTTTGTTTTAAATTCAATATTAATCTATGTTGTGGAGGTATATCGCATGTTTCAGATGAGATTTAATGCAAGTATTTTGTCAGGTTTATTAAATGTCCCTTGTATGAATGCCCTCATTCTCTTCCTGGAACACTCTCCTTTAAACTGATATTTGCCCTGTATTGAAAGCGAGCAAAGCAGCATGTGCCCTATGAATCACAGCCTTGTGTTTGTGTGTCCTGCAGTGGAAGGCGAGGACAGCCAGCTTTGACAGCCAGGGCTCCTGCCCCTCACCCCGGCCCCCCGCCAGCCCCTGAGCACAGCCACCTGTGACCCAGCAGCCCAGAAGGGGGTTTCCTCCCTCCTGCTGATCCACATCCCGTCTGTCTGATTGAGGAGAAACACAACCCCACTCCCTCTCTGTCCCTCTCTCTGTCTGTCCCTCTCTTCCTCGAGTCCAGTCCCAGAGCACTCCCAAGAACTGATCTAGGACTACCGCCAGTCAGTTAGTTGTGTGAAGCGCAGTCTTTTTGGGTTCAAATTTAGGGTCCTCGGTTTGAAATGTGGATGTTGTGACGGCCCAGAGTCGGTTTTGTTGTTCTCAAGAGAAGATTGGCTGGACATCCAGTCTGCAGACATTCATTACTGAGCTGTCCGAGCTGAGGTGAACTGATCTCGGTGTCCTCACAGGAGACTTTCCGAACACTGAAGATTCAGAGACGCTTTGATAGAAAAACTCTGTCGGATATCGCTCTCTGAAGGCAGCGGAAGTTTCACAGATGGAAGCTGAAGGCGCCGCCGGGGTCGAAAAAGAGACGATCTTAAAACGGATCTGAAGCTATTCTGAAACTATACAGCTCTCTCCCATTGAATTTTACAGTGCTGTATTAGCATAAAACGATACCGAACTGTAGCATTGAGGAACAATTAGGTACAAAACCGCTCCATCATTTGTTATTGTTTGTGATGCTCCAGCTGAGTTGACTCCTACTTCCAGTTTCATCACTTATATAAGAAATTATCAGATCTCCAGCTCATTGAGGAGACGCTAAATCAGGCTGAAACTAATAAATTCTCATTTTGACAATTTGCAGCTTTAGTGTGTCTTCAAAAGCAGCCATTTTACATAACAAAGAAGAACAAAAACAACAGGATTATTGTGCTTTACAATCAGAGCAGGATGGCTGCAGTTTTTTGTCAATCTTTGTCAATTTTTTTGGTTAAATCACCTGATAAAGGCACAATTAACTGATACAACTATGTAAAAGTCATCAGAAAAGAAAAGAGTTTTAAAAAGAAAACGATAATAGTCATGTTTTGTCAATAGCCTGCAAGGGTTTCTGTACACAGAGAAAATGCGAGGACACTTTACACACCTTTACCTCTTTCTGTTCGATGTTTGCTTCTGAGCAATCTCACCCTTTCTTCCAAGCGAAAACTCAAACAAACACAATGTTTTCCTCACAAGAAACACTTTTCAAAAGCACTTCTTTGTCTCCTATTGTGCTGTTTTTTTTTCTTTTTTTTTTTTAAATCTGATTTTGGTGGATGTGTATAGCTTTATGTATAGGCGTCCTCTGGTTACTGTGTGTGTGTTTTGTTTTTCTAAACTAAAAACCAGAAAAGATGTAAAGATAGGAATATATTTAAAAAATTTGGATTTATGTAGCTTTGTTGGTGGTGATGACTGAGAAAAACCTAAATGAAAAAGAACATATTCTTCTTTTTAGAAACATGCAACTTTCTTGATGTTTATTCTGTCACTAATTATACTGTTTACTTTGTGTATAGAGATAATGTGTTTATATTCACATTGTTTTAATTTAAACCTCTCACCCCCATTCTTCGGCCGCAGTTTTTGAGGATATTAGATGTGACAAGAAAAGTTTTCTTTGTGTCTGAATGATTAATTTAACAGGTCCCTGCTTAGTCAGATAAAAGCTTAAGTCAGACAAAAGATGCACAAGATCACAATTAAGGCCTTGATTACTGTTCTATAAACAATTTGCCACTTGTTCAGGTGTAAAGCAGTGATGCAGTCATTTTTATTCAAGAATATTACATAATGCGGTTCCATATTTGCTTTATTTTCCTTGAGTTTCCCCTCCAATGGTGGTTTTATTTGCAGTAAAATACAGGAGAATTGAGATGCAAGCGCACAAGGAGTAGAAAACAACTAATTCAAATTCAGACAACTTTATTTGTCCCCAGGGGGCAATTAAAAAGACATTGTTTTTGTGCCACAAAACACATGAATCACAAATGCAATGCATGAAAATCTTCATAATCCAATGAGAAAGCTTTATTTCACCTCTAAGAGCAGCTAAACTTTCCAACAACCACCAGGCTAGTTTTAGCCACATGCTAACAAAGCACATTTTCAGAAACATTGCATTGCAGTTCTTCTAGCTGGTGAAGAACAAACAGCTCATGCTATTAAACTGTGCATATTTGTTGCCATGTTTATATGATACACAAAACTGTGTTGGTTCTGTGTTCCGCTTGTGTAATGGGCAAACAGCAGGAATTGCTCACGATATTTGCCTGTGCTATATTAGCATATTAATGCTAATGTAGCTTGTGTGACAGGAGCGCCTGCATATTTCTGCATATTCTGCATATTTGCTTTCAGCCTCTGAAAATTGTCATCTCTCAGCTAGCTTGAGCTAAAGTTGTGTCATCCAAGGTAGTGTTATCATTGCTATTAGCTCTAATTTTCCCATTGGAATACAATATTTTAAGCTAACATCAAAGTGCAGCACATGAAAAGGCTTTGGGAGTGTGGAATTAAATCACTTTTACACTATAGGTTTACTTGTTTTGCTCAGCAGGCAACCAGCAGAAATTAAATGTATGCTAATGTAACTTGCCCAAGTTATATTAGCATATTTATGCCAATAGCTATAGCTTGTGTGACGGGTTTGTTCAGTTTTACTTTCAACCTCTGCAATTTCTTATGTTTCATAGCTAACTCAAGCCAACTTTCTGTCATCTGGCTTATCTTTGCGATTGGTTTCTCACAGAACGTTGGTATATTAGCAGTGCAGCATGTGGAAAAACTTCAGTAATGTGGGATTAAATCACCTCTGCACTGTAGTTTTATTGATTTCGACGAAGTAGTCAAAGGTTGCTGATAAGTTTGGACATTTTGTGGTTTTCTAGCTTCTCGTTGCAGGCTCATCCTCAATTATTTGTCTACGAGAAAGCCATGAATGGAAATTAAAGGTAATGGTGGTTCCATTTAGCTTCGCAACCAGAAAAAAAAAGACAATTCATCATTTTCTTTCACGGTCCAGGTTTTTACCCCCCTGTAGCAGTAGTTTTGTTGCTGTAATTGGAAAGCACAGATACAATCAGTACATTCAGGCCAAGAAATGTTAAGTCATAGAGTAAAGTCTCAAGCAAGCGTAAGTTATGGCAACTGGACTAACCTCGTGTGAGTCGAAAACGTTTCACCTCACCTGACTGCAGTCAGGTGACCCCCAACCACCCTCCTAGAAGGCTGGGAGGGGTAACGACCGCCCATCAAAGGCTAACGACTCACATTAACACATTAACACCTAACGAGTCTATTGGTTTCGGGTCTTTGTCCACTTGTTTTTGCCACCACCCTCCTGGTGGATAAATATCTGGTACTCCCCACCAGGCTTTCAGAACTGAAGAAGCCTCTTGGATGAGAGGTGAAACGTTTTCGACTCACACGAGGTTAGTCCAGTTGCCATAACTTACGCTTGCTTGAGACTTATCATGACCTGGATGACTGAGAACATCCACAGATTTATTCATAGAGTAAATATCAGGCAGAAAAGCTGCCAGGAAAGATTTACAGGTTTTATTTGGTGGTGCTTAAACAGATAATTTCTGTTCAATATGAGAACTATTTGTTTAATAATAGTTTTGTATAATCTCAACAGTAACTTTAACCTGATATGTAACAATGGTCTTGGCATGGTGCGGACGAGTCTAGACATCTGGGCAAGTAGAAGCACAGCTCAGCAGCGGACTGTTGCACAATGAGAAGGCTATATATCACAGAGTTTGTGAAAATGTCATAGAAAAACTGGGGCCAGACATCAAGACATGAGCAGATGCATTCAACAGACACAGCAAGGTCTGTTTCAGTCATTTCCTTCCTGGGTAAGTTTACCTCATGTGAGTGGTGTAGTACGTCGGTGTTCGTGCTGGATGCTGAGATAACACAGCGAGGGCAGCTGAAGGGCGGACAGGTCGGCATCTACAGAGCAGCGGCATTTCTCTAATTGGCACTTGTTATAGCGAGAATGAGTCAGTGCGTTATTGTTCGCGCTTGACGTAATCTTTGACGGCATCAACACCCCCCTCCACTAACATGACAATATAAAATTTGCTGTTATTCACACAGTCGTTTAAATGGTGAAATTCCTCTCTAGACTAATAACATTATTCATAGCTTTGATTTAAGTGTACAATTTGAAACAAGTGTTTGGACAATGATGTAGTTTCTGTTGTGTTACAAAACGTGCTTTATGATGGTCATATATTTCTCTGACAATGTGCTGTGTTTTCATAGTAGAAACCTGTTAAATCAATTGCCTCAGTTCATGGACTGTTTCAAGACCTTCTGACTTTGCCTAATATTGTAATGTTTCTTGATATGATCTCGTATCCCTTCCAACTGTTATAATAGCACTGAATTTACAATTTTTTATTGAACATTTTTGTATTTGTAATAATAGAAATGTTTGAGAAAATGTTAGTTCAAACATCTATTATGATCTCCTTTTAGATTCTAGATCATTATCAAGATTCAAAGTCTGAGTGACCCAGTGTGTAATAAAGTAAACTGAACAACATTCTTTTGTTTCAACAAGTCTGAAAATCAACATCGGAAAATAACTTGGTTTTTCTCCCATGGGACGTGATGTGTTATCAGTTCTGTGACATGATTTTCTTTCTTTGATTAAAAGACTCATGCAAAATGCTCACCGGCCTGCTGGTTTTGTGCCATAACACACCATTTAATAGCATCCACTGGCTTCACAAGCAGGAACAACTACAAAGAAAATGAGATTTCGTCTGAATCCAATGGTCAGATTAAATGAGGAGACGTGACAGCCTCTTGTAGACTCAATGGCATTTACATGTATTTTGCTTGTTTTGTTGGATAAAGTGATGTATAGATATAGGATGGACGAATGTTTTGGTGTATCACACACATGAAAATGAAAACATAATAGTTCAGCGTTTAATTTATTTGCTTAAACATTTGTGATATTACGAGTGATGTGTGTTAAGTATACAGGCTGTGATTTGAGTGCAAAGCTATTAAAGTACTTTGATACCCACTTTGTGCATAGGAAATCATGGGCCTATGCATAAAACCCCAGAACAAAGTGCCGTTAGCTATTCCTTTCACTCCACTAATATGGGAAAACAGCATGTCACAACATGAAAGGAATAATGTCATCATACCTCTGCCTTCTTCTAGCAAGACAACCTGGAGAAGTGACTTCACGTAACATACAGCAGCATATTTGGCTGCTGCATTGATTTCTTGCTCAGCTTCTTCTTCTTGCTAAGAACAATCTCAAAGGTTCAGAGGCTTATCAATGCTTACACAGCAAAAACGTTTCTTAGCACATTTACTACTGCTATCTAGGGCTACTTGTTTAGGTCACTCTCGGAGGTGTGACCTCTAGGGCGGCTGCAACAAATGATACTTGGTATGAAGTGGATTCTGATTTCCCACTAGTTTTTCTTTCATGCTGTAAGCACTAGATATACAGGCCAACAAGATGTGAAAAGTTGCTGTTAAGTGCAACAAGTCTGCTGTGATTTGTAAGGGGAAAAACCTACCAGGAGATCTGTTCGGAGATATTTTGAGTCAGATGATCAGATGCAAGTTAGAGACAAATAATGTCACAGAGCACTTTGAACAAAGCTACTGAACAAATACAAAAACTTGAAACTCCCCTTAGCTCCCCTAGAACGCAAACCTTCTAATATCATTGAAGTCTGCTGTTTGGCAACGCTATTGTGTAAAAAAAAAAAAAAAAAAAAAAGCAGTAGAATACTATAATGTCAATGAAAAAAACTGCAAATAAAGGAAAAATAATGATATAATAAGAGCAAAATACTGTTGTTTCTCTTTTACAGTCAGTTTTACTGTGTGTAAATTAATAGTTTATCTGATTTTACTAGATCTCTGTAATTCAGGAAGAAGGGGGAAATCTGTAAAATAACAGTTAAAAACTTATTTATCATTTTTCAGTTCCTAATATACATAATTTGTCTTTCAAATTATGGAAAAATACCTGTAAAAAACATATTTTTTGCGGATTAATATTTAGTAAAACAAAACTGTGTAATTTTATCATCAAACACTGCAAAGGAGCAAGTTATCATTTGTAAAGACATAGATTTTTATGTGGACATCATGTACAATTTTTGCCTGTTTGTTCTTTTATGGTTAACATGTAAATGAATACTTTTTTCTTTGATTTATTAACTATAATTGAAGAATTGGAATTGTTATAAAAATGTTATTCTTTTTACAGTGTAGTTTGTTCACATTAAACATCTGAAATAAGGCATGTTATATGACTAGCCATTGCAGACGCCAGTCCAGTGAAGCAAAGAACTTGAAACCAGGCAGGGAATCATGAGATCAGATAAAAGGTGGACAACATGTACAGATTCACTGCTCTGTTTTTTAATCCTTGCCTTTGAAAACACAACACCCTTTCTCAGCGATCAAGCCAGGAGCTTCCTCTTCATGGTCAGCCTGTAAATGATTTGGTATCCATCGTCCCAGCCGTATAGCTGCTTCTCCTCGGGGTTGTATTTCAGACTTGTGTGGGCTCCGTACCTCCTGGGGAAGTAGAGCAGTGGAGCCTCCTCACTGATCACCATGTCGTTGACGTCAAACACACACTGAACCCTGGAGCGGCTGGCCAGACGGGTGTTATAAACCACATATACAGTCCCGCACACCACAAAAGCCGCCTCCGCATTCTCCCTCGGGCACCGGGTGTCCCAGATTTGCTCTATATCAAGGGTGGCAGCGTCCATCTTTGCCAGGCTGATGTTTGGTTCACTGTCACTGGGGGCGTACAGGAGCCAGAGACCCTCATCGTCTGCTGCGAGGTCTGCAACAGTCTCTGGATTGAGGTTGTAAACAGAAGCGTGGCTCTCCACCGGGAACATGGCTGTGTCTGTCACAGAGCCGGTCAGCAGGTCGTATCTGACCACCTGCACGTCCATGTCAGAGTCCTGCTGTATGTAGTACAGAAAGCCGTTATAAACAGCACTGCCAGGGCCGCTCCAGTCAGAGGGAAGCCTGATGTTTCTGCTGCTGGTGATGCCCAGAGAGCGAGAAAAGTCCCGGACAGAGTCGAACTGGTAGATGGTGTCTCCTGATGTCCCGTTAAAGACGTAAACCTTGGACGACCTGGGGTCTCTGGTCCACATGCCCTTGGGGCTGCCCACTCTTTTCAGGATCTTCACTGATCTGATGCCAGAGATGATTTCCACACAGTCTGCAGTGAGAGACAAAAACCCAGATTGTTTTTCAGCTAACAGAAACAACCATGAAAGAGTGAGTTCACAGTGACCAAACTGCTGCTGCACCTTTCAAATTCAGCACATCACAGAGTTTTGAAACAATAGGGGCTGGTCGCTGCATGTGTTTTGTTGAGTTTAGCAAAAAAAAAAAAAAAAAAAAAATGCTGCAGAATTTTAATTAAAATTCATATATGGAGCTTAAATTAATTAATTTCATGTTTAATTTTTTAATTGGCTAACCCATCTGTCCATTCTGCTGGCCGAGGGCCAGATTAATTATAATTAATTAGGAATTATGTATTTATTAGGAGTGTAACAAAACACTGTCACCAAAAGTCCAACAATCCCAGAACTATTTCTATTGCTGTTTGTATTTCACAACTATAAGCTATATCTGCGTGTGTTTGAATACATTTAGCTTGCTGAACCCTGTTAAAAGCTAGTTAAAGGAAGGCATCGGCCAATTATTTACCTGGCTGGTTGTCGGAGCTAATATTCAGCATTTTTGTGTCAGGAAGCAGCACCTTAGATTACTGTCTATGAATCATGAATGTTTCACATATGTGAAGTAATTTAAATTTATATTTCTTGTCACAATTATTTTTCCAAAAAAATGCCAGTGCTCAGCTGAACTGTACAGCATTTGCAGCCTTCAGAAAGCATCAAGCATCCGTTGATGTCTTGCACTCCAAATTAAGGCAAATTCAAACCAGTCGGGGAAATTGGACACAGACTAATAAAGAGAGGAAGTACGGTTGTAGCACACAGTCAGCATGAAGATGCATCTGTGGATGAAGTCAGACTAATACCATGTTTTCATCCCCCACTCTGATGTATCCAGGAGCAACATTCGCATTATGCTCACCGATCTGAACTGGGTCCCTACAATGCTGTAAAGTTCATTCTGGGTCACTTCACAGACCTTCACAATGGATCACTTTGTGCAGAACTCACTCCTGTGAACATGAGCTTTGAGAGTAACGCCGCTGACCTCAGGCCAGTTTCCTGTCCCTCCTCCATGCATAGACACAGGCTGCACACAAAGAAACATTACAGAGAAGGCTGTTTTCTGCATTGTAGCATCACTGGCTTTGTATTTAACAGACCTGACTGTGTGGTGCATTCAGACTCTGTGCACACGGTTTATGATATTACAGCATAATTCTTGAATTTATGTGGTATTGACTGTCTTATTAAGTCAGCCAGTACAATAAAGAAATCAATATTTTTTCATTTGCTTTGTGAGAAGAATAAACGGTACCAAAGGAATTTAATGATCCATCTGCAGGGATGTAGGTTGTGGAAACATTAACAACAAGTGAAAAAAATTATAGATCTCGTGCCACATTTAGAGAAATGTGCCAATATAGAGTCAGGAATTAAAATTTGATTTCACCACTTTCCTCATCATGCTTTAAGCAGGTTCTAAGTGTCTGTATTACCTGAGTAAATGACTCAGAGCAGCAGCTGTAACTCAGCATCGTTTGGAGCGGCACGCCTTGGGATGTGAAGATTATAATGACAAACACTGTGCTCCAACAGCACAAACAGGGGAGCAGCTCTGCAGAAATAAATGAGTTGCATGAAGCCACATCTCTGCTGGAAAACATGACTGCACACTCATTCAATGCGCTCCGCTAAATGACTTGTAACAGCACCGTGTTTGTTTCCCATTTTCCAGTGGCACAGCTTTTCCAACAGAGAAACTCCGCAAAAGGAGTGGGGTGATGCCTGACGGGTGTGTAATGCTTACTGCACAGGCCATACATCCTGTAAATTCTGACTGCGCCAGACCACGTACTTTTTCTTCTTACTTTAAGTACGTACTAAAACTGCCCTCACAAAGTGCATACTGTTTCATGCAGCATGCATGCAAGTGGGCCATTTCAACTACATTATAATATTGAGCCTTAGTATTTCACCATCACGGTCTATATTGCAAAATGACCTGAACGCGATGGAGATATGTGACGATCGACATACGTTTGTCCATCTGTCTGTTTGTCTTTCTGTGCACATTACTCAAAAACGGAATAATGGATTTGGATGAAATTTTCAGGGAAGGTCAGAAATGACACAAGGACCACCTGATTAGATTTTGGTAGTGATGCGGCTTATAGTCTGGATCCAAAGAGAAGAGTGTTGAAGAGTTCTGTATCATTGCAAGATAGCAGCACAGCGTCACTGTAACTATGACAACAAGTGAACGCTATGTGAGCTGCCTGCTGACGATCACATGATTGTGATCCTACTACAAAGCCACTGCTGCGGACTTATCGGGACTTATCCGTCGGAAATTGCACAACAACTGATCGGCTGTGGCAACGTACTGTGCTCTCTGAGTGCTTTTCTTGTTCTATCTCAAATCATCAGGGTCCTTCTGGATCTCTCATTTGCTTTAAACTTTTTTTAATCATCAACTATGGTTGTTTAAAATATTATCTGTGTGTTAGCTTGATACATCAAATCCCACATATAAACTTTAAAGTTTGCTGTTGACCCACTTTCTGCACACTTTTTAATCATGTTGAAATTGAATCCTGTTTTTGAATTATAATATTTCAAGAGTTACTAAAGATAAAAGCTTGAAATTTCTTATCATGTCATTAATTCAAAATCTGAAATATTTGTCAAGTAGATGAAAAAGTCTCCTATTATGGTTGACTTGAAATACATCTACCAATGTCTGAGCCGACATTAACAAAAATAAATAAATTATGCAAAAGTCAACAAGTGATATTGTCTAAATTATATGCAGTTGCTTGACACAATAATACAAAAGCTGTGGAATACATTTTAATAAAAAATACTTGGTTATAAAAATGGAAAAGCCGTTATGACAAGTTGTACCACAAAAATAACAATATTGCTAGAGAGCCAAATCCAAGTAAAACAGAATTCTGGGGCTTCAACATGTTTTCTTTATTTAAAACTCATATTTCAACTTACCCATAATCTAAGAATATTTATTCCATCCACATTGCAGATTCTGGATCAATGGCATGGTGAGATAAAGATAAAACTTCAGGTTATTAGATTTAATACTTCCTGAGATACTGATCAGATCAGATTTCAATGTGCAAAAAAAAAAAAAAAAAAAAAAAAAAAAAATCTGCTGAAAGTGACCCGATGGTTGATTTTTTTTCCCCTGAAAATATTTGATATAAGAATCTAAAATTTCCAAAATATCTTTCTAAATATCAACATTTTATGCTAAGAAAATCTTTGGGAAATCAGGGATGGTTGAGCAGAAACTGTTCTAAAAATGGGATGATTTGAGATGGAATGACCCGATTGCAAGATGTGACCGGATGCAGGAGGACACCTTGGTGTTTCTGGCATAATACTACGGATGCATCCTGGAAGATCAAAGAAGATGCTTGTTTAAAGTGTGTATGTAATTCTCTGCAGCTCACCAGAGACTCTGGAGAGCAGTTCCTCCCACTCCTCTTCATCCTCTTCCTCCACCCTGCCCTCCTGCAGCCCCCAGGCCTCCTGCTCCACCACCTTCTCTGCCTTGAGTGCACAGGCCCGAGGGGAGGTCTGGGCCTCAACATAGTCCATCTCTCGCTCCACCCGGTCCACTCGGACGCCAGCTCCTTCCAGGTCTTTGAACAACGTGCTGTGATCATTCCTGAGCCCACCCATGGCCTCAGCGGTTAGTTTTTTGAAATCTTTCATCTCTGTGTGGTACCGCTGGGACAGATCATGCCACAACTGCATGCGATCCTGTGAGACACGGAGACAGCAACACAAATGTTACAACAGAATGCAGAATGCGTTTTTTTCTGCTTTTGTAAAGAAGCCAGGGTCGGCCTGTCTGTCCATCAGATTGGGGAAGACTAGTCTGACTCACCAGATGTTGAATGCAGGCTGCCATTTGCTGCTAATTTCAGGTGGTTTTGTCATTCCTTTCTGCTTCCCCAAGGTGCAGCTAGATCATTACTACAGAATAGGCTGGCAAAGCAAACTAAGGGAAGACTGAAATATCTCACCAAGTATGAGACAGTTGTCATGACATTATGTTCAGACTTGGGATATCTAGATCAGATCTCAAAATCTGAATCAGGGCCCATCAAAGCATTTCTTAACTAATCAGTAGTGTTGTAGTACTCGAGATCGGTCTCGGTCTCGAGAACGGTCTTGAGACCACTTTTTGAAGATCTCGGTCTTGTCTCGGTCTCGGGCACAGAGGACTCGGGATTTTTACTGCGAGACCAGCCGAGACCATGGCTTCACCAACAGCACTGAACTACCGCTCAACTGTCTCATTTGTTCAGTAACAGCTTTGTTGTGATTGGATGCAAAACTCCCCGCCTCGAATGTAACCAATAACTTAACTGATTTTTAATTTGGATTATTTTTATGGGCTGTGACCTGTTAAGCTTGTTTTATGGTTGCCACGTCCGCGAGGTCCTGTGGCTCCATGCGGAAAAATTATGTCATTTTCGCACCCACGCCCCCTCCAGCGACCTTTCTGTGCAGAAAATTTCCGCTCCGTGCACCTCCACATTTTTCTAACCAATGCGGATGGAGCCGCACGGAAAAACATGGCGGAGGGCCAGGACCTACTCGTAACTGAAAGTCTAGAAATATGTGAACTTATACGATTCATCACACAGAGATCACCGTGGTAACCGGGTTATGAACTATTCATGGTGTAAAATTAAAAGTAACTGCTGAAATGCTTTTATTCGGTAAAATGCCATGTTTTAAGTGGTGTAAACCAGTGTTTCTCAACTGGTGGGTCGCGACCCAAAAGTGGGTCGCGGGGCCGTTTTTGGTGGGTCGCGAGCCTTTTTATAAAAAGAGAGAAAAATAAAGATAATCCAATTTAGTGGCGAGTCATTGTAGTTCCCCTCCGCACCCGCAGGGGGTCGTCGTGTCAGCAGCGACCGGTGAGGACACTCGTATTACTGTAGAAGAAACTGCATGTTTTCATAGCAACAGCAGCATGGCTAAACGCAAGTACGACAGCGAGTACATTAAATATGGATTTTCCTACATCGAAGACAAAGGAGTCCAAAAGCACGCATCTGAATAAACTTTTCGAGCGGTTTAGCGACTACTTTCCCGATAAACAACCCGAGGACGACTGGGTGCGCGACCCGTTTGGAATAAACATGGAAAGCATCACGTTGCCTAGCAGCGATGAATGTCAGCTGGTGGAGCTATCATGTCACCGCACTCTCAGAAAGAAATTCACAGAGGTAAGCCTTTCCCAGTTCTGGTGCAACGATGTGATGAGAGAGTATCCCTCCATTGCTAGTGGAGCTGTAAAAATCCTCCTACCATTCAGCACCACATACCTCTGTGAATGTGGCTTCTCAGCTCTTGTTGAGCTGAAAACAAAATACCGAAATAAACTGAACATTGAGCATGACCTCAGAGTTGCTTTATCATGCATACAGCCACATTTTGAGACTCTTGTAAAGGCCAAAAAGCATCCTCAGCTAAGCCATTAGAACTTCATGTAGTTCAGCAGTACTTTTATTGTGACTTGTGACTTTTGTTTATTTGTAAGTGCTTAAAAACACACTTTTCTTTCAATATTGCACACTATTTTTTTCCCCAAATATTGGCTTTCAAATATAGTTAAGCCCTTTGAAAAAGGTTTTATTGTGTTTACATTTTGAGATTGATCAGAACATTAAGCATTTCTTCACTTTAATAATTTGTTGAATGCACTTCATCAGTTTTCATGTTTTGGACTCTTTTGCACATATTTCTATACATAGTTTCTCCAGCTACAACAGCAATGTTGCAGACTTGTGCAGTATTATGAGAAGCTACTGGTTTTGTTGAATTGCACTTTTTTTGTAGAAAAAAAATGCACTTTTATATATCCTGAGAACTACTTGAGGCTATTGTTCTACTTGTTTCAAAGTCCTCAGTACTTGAATTAGTATTGCTGCTTGATTTTGAGTTGTTGTGAAGTACTTGAGTTCAGGTTTAAAAGTTTTGTCTTCGAACGCTCAATCAATAAATTGTTGATTTTTGGAGAAATATTGTTTGGGTCACGACTTGTCATTTCAGTTTTATGAAGGGTCCCAGGCCCAGACCAGTTGAGAACCACTGACGTAAACAATGGCAAACTTCTTCTTCTCTAGTTTAGTACCAGAGTAGACCAGGTAGACGTGTGTTTGCGATACACTGCCCCCTGCAGTTTGGGAGCAGACGCCGCACGGAGTATAAATACACACGTTCTCTTGCGCAGATTTCCGTGCAGCTGATTTCCGCGCGGCTCGTTCGTGCGGAAAGTATATTCCAGCCTTCACCTACCCCGGCCCTCTTCACACGTACTCCGCTACAGTTAATGCGGGAGGCGGAAGAAGGAGTCCGCTCCTTGGGAAAGATGTCAACTGACTCTGCTGTAATAAAGTTTGGCTTTTCTAACCATAAACAGTTTATCTGTAAATCAACATCAAAAAGAAAACACAGCGCTATATGCAAATTCTGCAACGCAACGCTCACTGAGGCTGCTGGAACCACATCAAACTTTTATCGACACCTGGAGAGGAAGCATAAAGAAAGGTAAGCTAACGCTACATGGCGCTAGCGAAGTGAGCAAGATAAATTTAACAAGCTGTAGTTTGTGAATATGTGTGTGTCTGTGTGTGTGTGTGTGTGTGTGTGTGTGTGTGTGTGTGTGTACATGTATATATATATATATATATATATATATATATATATATATATATGGAAAAGGCATGTGGTAGTGGTTTACGTTGGCCTTGCGCTTCTCATAAACGATAAAGAGACAGGCTACATGAAGCTTTGTTTATGTTCCATCAATGTTAGCTAATGTTAGCTCTGACATAGCAGCACATACCGCGGTACCGCTGCTCACTTGGATCAGAGCTACTGATGTGACAGAGGAGTGTCCACTTCAAATTATGCACCCCGTCTATGAAAAAGTTCCATCTCACGTATGCAACTTGGCCTGGCAATGTACACACTTCATTTTAGTGCCAATTTTTAGAATTAAAACACACAATTGCATAATAAATGTCTAACTTAAATATAAATTAAAATAAATGTGTATAAGTAGAGAGGGTTTTTAGCAGAGGGGGCATTATAATGAGACCCCATCGTGCACGTTTAGGTCACAAAATGTTGCAGTCTCTCATGCTTCTAAAATGCAACCAAACTCTACTTTAAACTCACTTCCCATGATGTAATTTTTAAGGGCCGTGTTGTTTGTAGTGTTTATAAACGACCCTTTCATGTGTTTATCCTTGGTGGTGAGCTTTGAATAACAAAGTATTTTGCCTCAGCAGTTTGTCAGGGAAATACTTGTAGTTTGGCCTTTCAGTGTCTGACCTCTTTGAAGATACATCGACATTATATTTCATTGCATTTTAGATGCTGATATTTGGCATTGTTTTTTCTTTCTATTTTATGGAATAGTGGTTCCAGGTTTTTTCTTTTACAATAATACACCTTTAAAAAAAAAAAAATTCACCCAAGTTCAGTTATATCTGATTTATCAAACAAGAAATATTTGTGGTGTAATAGAAATAAAGAGGCCACTGTTCTAGATTAAGATATGTTATAGAAAATTAGACATATTTGTGCATGGCTTGATACTGTTTTGAAAACAAGACAAAAATGAAGATGCAAGTATTAAATATTTGTTTGATACGTTCCATATTGAATGGTTGTTTGTCGTTGCAGACAAGAGTATTACAGGCAACCTTACACTTGCCTAAAAACTACATTGAATAAGTACTGAATAAAATGGTTAAGTTAAATTTAATATGGTCTCGGTCTCGACTTGGTCTCGCTATGTCTTGGTCTTGGTCTTGACTCGGTCTCGACCCCTCAAAGTCTTGGCCTTGTCCCGGTCTCGATACACTGTGGTCTCGGCCATGTCTTGGTCTCGGTTTAGGTGGTCTCGACTACAACACTACTAATCAGTATCAGTATGAACCAAAGTCCAATCCTTTGTTGACATTGGCTGTCACACAAGGGAGAGCACTATTTGTAGCAGGACACTATGGATGCAAATTCTGTGTAGTTCTCTGAAACACTAATTAAAATGTTATTTATTCATATTCATGTTTTGATATCACTGTTTTGGAAAAGAAAAGTAAATGTTGCATGATTGCATATGTCACTGGTCATTAGTCATCTCAGAAGTCTTTGTCATGGTGCCTGTTGCTGGCTAAACCCCCACAATGTTCTCTGCTTGCCAACACAGATCTGCCTATAGGCAGAGTAAACGTCTCCTCTGACTGCTACGATATTAAACAGTAATAGGCTCCACCTAGTGGTAAAACCAGAAACTACAGCCAATCTACAAAAATTTCAATGTACTTGAAGTTTATATTATCTAGGACAATGATTTGGCATTGGGACTTCGGATTGGATATTGACAGTAACCAAAGAATAAATGTCTTGGATCAGACTGCATGCAAAATAAACTTGATCAGGACATCCTCCATATGTATGTAAAGATTCAGAATGTTTTTCAGAGCTGTTTTTTCATTGCACAGAATGGACATTGCTATGTTGCAGTGGTGCAACCAGTTACTTTCTTCTCCTGATAACCTAAATGGCAAGTTTTGATAATGATGATTGGATCATGCAATAAGACAGGCCTGCTCTGACCTTTCAGTGAATTACCCATTCTAATGACAGTGCTCGCCTCCCGGCATGAAAAATTTCCATCAAACTAAATTCTGCTAACACTAATTTACAGGCACACCGCCCAAGACAGCTGTGATTGAATTAAAGAAATACATGCAAGCCAGAGTGTTTTTCTCCTCCTCTATAGCAGAATAATGAGCTGCAGTCAGATCATTCTCCACTGGAGATAGGTCTGGCTATGTGAGACCAGTAAGAAGATGGTCCATGTTTTTATATAATCCGGCACAGATGGTGAACCTTATGTGCCATAATTACCATTTAATTATTTACAGTTACGCATGCACGCCTCTCATCAGGCAGCAACTCGAATTGGGTAGCAACATGTACACGACCTGCATTCTCTCTAACAGCCAACAGGGGGGCGACTATTCTAGTTGAAAAAAGAAGTCAGACTGTACAGAAATGTATGAGAAAGTGATCCTACTTCTTATTTAATGTATTACCTCAGTAAACATTTTTTTAAGCCAAAATCCAAACTCGCGGCCTCAGAATGACAGCCCAAACAGCAATAGGTGCCGCTAAAGTCACTACGTCCATCATTTAGTACAGTCTGTGTGCATCTACCTGCACACATCTGTGACATGCTAAACATCAGCTTGTTGTCATTGTCAGTGGTAGCATCCTGACCTTACAGTTTTCTGCAGAGCCCCTCAACCACAAAGCTGCCAACAGGTCTCCAGACGCTCAGTGATATTTCCTGCTATGATAAATCTCTTATGGTAAAACGTCCCAGTTTCAATCAAAGCACTTTCAGCATCACCAAATAGAAAACAGTGCTGTGTTTCTCAGCACACTGATTGACGCAGTGAGAGTGGCAGGTGAATTATACAGAGCGAGATGTAATAACTGACGGCTCAACACCGTCTCCTCCAGCTCGGTTTCATTTTCCTCCTTTGCTTGCTGCGGGCCCGTGGATAAATGGAAATGAAAGTTCAATGAAAGCTGGCTGATGAATTGTCGTGTTCATATCATTGCAGAAGTTGAGCCAGCATATTGGAGCTGAGACCGGGTGGAAGCCACAGGGGGCGAAGTGAGCAGAATTGAGCTGCAAATCGACAATTCATTTCATGCTTGTAACAGTGTTAAGATTGTCATTCTTGCACGGGAGCCAGGCAGTTGATGAAAAAGGAAAATTCAGACTGTAAATGTACTCCAAAAAGAACAGATTAAAGGAATTATTTAAATTACACCCTGAGGTAAGCAGACATGTAATCCTCTTGCATTTCATGTCACAGTCACTTCAAGCCAACAAAAGTCCTTTTTACACAAGTTTCCCTGCTCTTTTTAATGACGCTGAGACAGATGCCTCCCTTTTAAGAAACAGTACTGAACTGTTGGTAATTTGATTCGTTCATTCTACCTTTGCAGAACACGCCTTTCTATTAGTCTGTTGGAATGTTTGATGCCACAGCAGCAAAAGCTGAGCTTGTACTCATTACTGGTGTGTCATTGTCTTGAAACACTGAAGAAAATGTAATGTTGTTGGACAGAGGCTGCGTGTTGCATGAGAAGGAGAGCTCTGCATGCATCAGCTGATATTCCCCTAGAGGCCCTGCGAAGTTGATGAGCTGGGCAGAGATTGCATTAATTGGTTTGCATTAGTTAAGACATTAAATTCAAATAAAAGGAAGAGGAGGAAGAGGCATTTTTAAATGACTACAGAGGGATCTGTTAAAGTACAAGCCATTTAAAAAACAGAGTTGCCTCTTACCTCAATAGCCAACAATCTGTTCTCCAGATAATCCATCAGCCCCTGGTAGTAATGCTGAGCCCCGGTGAAAGTCCAGGCGACGGAAATGAGGAGGACAAACAGCGGCTTCATTGTGAGCAGATCAATGAGACAGCTGAGCTTCTTTGTCCAGATTTAAGAGGATTCCTCAGGTTTCTCTCTTTGATGTGATCCTCTGCTGAACTGTCCTCAGAGTGTCACAAACCCTCCATGCATCGTGCTGTAGAGGACTGGACTGTAACTACACATGCAAAAAGGTGAGAAGGATAGCGAGAGTAAGAGGCCGCTCTGAGAGTTTCCGATTCTTTGACCGCTCTCACTTTGCTGGAATGTTTTCACAAACTCTCAGGGAGGAGCCTTGAGCCTCTTACCCCTCTCTATCCTAAAAAAAATGAATGTGCTGCACTCATTTTGTGCATGTGTGCTTGTTGCACATGTTGTACTCACTGTCTCAGGCATGTAGCAGCACAAACAGAACATAACTAAATACCCATTTGACAAGACACTCGTGTGCACAGCATTCCTGGGTCTATCCAGGTTTAAATATGATTAAAATCATCACTTAATCTTTATAACGGTGAACAATATCATATGCTGCTGATAAAATCAGTATTACAGCATGTATGAAAACATGACTATCGTTCACGTTTGAATCTTTTTTCACAGCAGACATTTTGACACTTTGACTTGCTCTTGCAGGAGAAGCACAGGTGAGACAACTTGTGTTAACACTGGTTCATTTTCATCAAATGTTCAGTAACACCTCTTGAACCAGCATGAACACTATTAGGACCCTTTAATTAGCTAACCCAGGCTTTGTCCACATGTGACTTTTAAAATTCAGCTTTTTAAACCTTCAGCATTTTGCCATTTCATCCACATGCAAATGCAATGTTAAGTAACTGAAAAAGGACCTTTTGGAAAGCTTATTCAAGGTTAAATATATCCAGAAGCTCTGCTTGCAGTGCTGACATGCAAGGCAGTGAAAACTGAGCTTTTGGTTGCAACGTTAGAGTGTGCATCGTTATCTTCTGTGTTTATATGGCAGACATGGCCAAAATATCATCAATACTAACCTTGCTAACGGGACTTTAAATGCTGAGACATAAATCTTCAGTTACTGCTCCACTATATTGAGGAATAGAGGCAGAAAAGGTGTCAGGAAAAAATATGTTAAAAAGCAGTGGGCTCCTGTAAATAGGATGAAAATAATGACAAATATCTGTTAAGTAATTATTATTATCTGACTTAAATACAGGAAAACAATGTAACTTTATGGTCAAATACTGTAAAAGAACAACCTGCTGTATGTACAAGTACAAATTTTAGATGTAGACATTATTGACATTGTATATGTTTGTTTGTTTTTAAGAGTTCATTTGTAAATGAATACTATTTTCTGTCATTTTACTAGATTAAAAAAGAGAATAATCTGTCAAATAACAGTTAAAAAGGGATTTTCCATATTTCAATCCTTAACATATATTATTTTTAATTTAAATAACAGAAAATATGTGTAAAATCCTGCTTTTTCTGATTAAATACAGTTAAAAAAATAGTGTAATTTTACAGTCAAATATTATGTAAGAACAAATTACCATCTGTAATAAAATACAATTTTCAAATTTGAAATTTATTACAGTTTTGTCCTGCTTTTGTTTGTTAATTTATTTTGTTTTTACAGTTACCATTTAAATAATAATATTTTTTCTCAGATTTTACTAGTTTTTCTTAGATTTTAAAAAAAAATTTAAATTGATGAGTGCAAGTTAGTGTGCAGGAGTCCGTTTTTGTAGCTGTTGGATGTGCTCTTCCCTCTCCTACGCACCTGCACCACAGAAAAGATGTATGAAAAGTTCCTTTAAGATTTTGCTAGTTAACAAAACAGGGAAGTAGCCATCCATCCATCCATCCATCCATCCATCCATCCATCCATCCATCATCTATACACCGCTTAATCCTCATTAAGGTCGCGGGGGGCTGGAGTCTATCCCAGCTGACTTAGAGTGAAGGCAGGGGACACCCTGGACAGGTTGCCAGTCTATCACAGGGTCACATATAGAGACAAACAATCACACTTGCATTCACACCTATGGACAATTTAGAATAATCAGTTAACCTCAGCATATATTTTGACTGTGGGAGGAAGCCGGAGTACCTGGAGAAAACCCACACATGCACAGGGAGAACATAAAAAAAAAGAATCATAATTCTTTTTTTTTCTTTTTTTTACAGCATACTGAAACCAAAGTGTTGTTGTCTTTTTTCAGGCTTTGTAATGACCAACATGGCTTTAGGACTACAGTTGTATTGGTGCCTGTTGGTTTGGCATGTTTTTGCTTCTATTGTGACTTTTTCATTTTAATTTTCTTGAAAACAGTTCTATGTGTATTTTTTTAATTTTATTTTGACAACAAAGGAAAAAAAAGCCCTGTTTAAACATGGCTGTTTACATGCAGACTGAGGCCTAGTCACAGCATTATTGTTTTTAATGTGATCAGTTACGCCTGTGCTTTCTTTGCAACGACGTACCTAAATGTCTGCAGCTTTAATTCACTGGTACACCTGCTTATTCATGCTATTATCCAAACAGCTAATCATGTGGCAGCAGTGTAATGCATAAAATCCTGCAGATAAAGCAGTTCCAGTTAATGTTCACATCAAACATCAAAACGAGAAGAGATTGGGATCTCCGTGATTTTGATTGTAGCAAGATTGTTGGTGCCAGACAGGCTGGTTTGAACATTTCTGAAACTGCTGATTTCCTGGATTTCCACAAAATTTTTCTGCGTTTACTCAGAATTGTGAAAAACTAAACCCATCCAGAGACGAGACGCCTTGTTGATGAGAGATGTCTGAGGAGAAATGATCAGACTGGCTGCAGCTGGCAGAAAGGCCACAGTAACTCAACTGACGACTCTTTACGAACTGTGCGGAGCAGGAAAGCAGCTTAGATTGCACAACCTTGTTCCACCTTAAATAAATTCTTTTGTAAACACGGTAGAATCATGAAACCTTGACCTACCCCCTTATATGTCCACACGGCCTTTCCAGTGAGCCTGCCTACGAGTCTGTGTGACATCAGGAAGTGGACGTTACCTTGGAATTTTTTTTATTTTTTCTGTATCTCGGGAACACAAGGTCGTAAAGACTCGGGACCAAGACTGGCGTGTTCAGCATGGCTGAATTATGTCGACGGAACACACTACCAAATGTCTAGGATGTTCGGTTTGGGGGATATTTGCGAACATTTTTGCCTATTCACTTTCAATGGTGATACACAGAAGTGACATTATCCTAAGTGCGACTCCCAAAATTTACCCCACAGAGAGGGCTTAGGAGCATGTTTCAGACCATTCTGAGTCATTTGGGCTAGATTTCTGGTGACACTTTTTGGGTCCCATACTATGAGTTAGTGTAAGATTAGGGTTAGAAATAGGAGTAATAACCATGATCATCGTTTTGAGGATCATCTGTTTTTAAGGCAGAGGGGATACAACAGCAGAGGAAGACATCAGCCAAGAACCAAAATCTAAGGCTACAGAAGGCACAGGCTCACCGAGGCTGGAGAATTGAAGACAGAACAAATGGAGCCTGGTCTGATGAATCTGATGAGGCTGCAGATGACAGATCAGAATTTGGCGCTAACAGCATGAATCCATGGACCTGGCTGCAATGTGTCAACAGTCCAGGCTGCTGCTGGTGGTGTTGTAAAGGTGTGGACAATGATTTCTTGGTACACTGTGGATACCTAAAAGCTGCAGAAGGCAGAATCTGGAAAAGGGTGCAGCTCTACTCTCCCTGTCCAAAGCTAAAAGGTAACATTGACCTTTGACTTCATGCAGGACCTAAACCCCATTCCCTGAGTGAAAGTCTGGTGCATCACCAATTAAGCCACCACTTACTATTAACTGTTATGCTATCTAACCTATCTGCATGAAAGGATCTGTGCTTGGCAGAAATCTCCCTTTGCGGGAATGTTCTAAAACCTGAGCTGAGAGGTTTCTTATCAGACCTCTTGAATTATGATATGCTGAAAGGATGTCATGGATTTTTTTGCT
Organism: Amphiprion ocellaris; assembly: GCF_022539595.1. Taxonomy (NCBI): domain Eukaryota; kingdom Metazoa; phylum Chordata; class Actinopteri; family Pomacentridae; genus Amphiprion; species Amphiprion ocellaris. The sequence continues at coordinate 19,257,402 of NC_072773.1, forward strand.
CAGTGACACTCCCCCAAAAAACTGCCTACCTCAGCTTTAATACCAACAAACTTGCTGAGCATATGTACCCCTTTGTGGCAACAGTTTACCCTCTTCTAACGGCTACTTTTTGCAGCACAATGCACCATGTCATGAAGGAAAAGTCGCCATGAACACGACGAGTTCAGCCGACTTCACTGGTCTTCCAGCTCACCAGATGTGAATCCAGCAGAACACCTTTGGGATGTGGTAAAACGGGAGATTAGCAACGTGAATGTCCAGCTAATAAATCTGCAGAAATAATGTGATGAATCATGTCAACATGGAGCAGAATGATTCCGTGCCACCGAGAACTGAGCAGCTGAGATTCAGTTTGCTGTTCCTAATAAAGAGTGTGGATTAGGATATCAGAACAAATATGAGAGAACAGAACAAGCTGCTGTTTCTGACAGGATATTTAACGATTAACAGTTCCATGAGTGTGTTTTCTACATCCGTACTATCAGTTATTTATTCATTTTCTGATGCTGCCTCCAGCTGAAACTCTTCAGGCGTATTTTAGGGAAGCTAAGCCCTCCTGCTCACTAGTGTTTGTTAAATGGTGATAAAATACTGAGAACAGTGACATAGTTTTTTGGACTGTGTGTAAAATCCATCTGATTATTAAAACAGACGTTAGAGAACAACTTAAATGAGTGTTTATGTCCTGTCACATCATTAAGTGTTAAGGAAGATATTGTCACTCATCAATGAGCTATTATCTCTCCAGGTATATTCTAAATGCACTGAAATATAATAAGTATAAGTTCCTTAGGTTGTTTGTTTACTTTTCATAACACAGCTATTTGTACTTGTAGGATAAGCCTGTGGGTCTCAAGTTTGCTCATTGTAATGAATTAAATAAAACATGCAGAGTAACTATAAAAGTAATCACATTGTTGTTTATTTCTTTATTACTTTCTTTATTGGGTCAGTCTGTGTCATTTCAGATATCAGAGTTAAGCCACTGTCTCATATCTTATTCAGAGTTGACTAATTGGCAACCGAAAATTAAGTTTTGTAAAGCATTTATGTGGAATTTTGGGAATTTCTTACGTGTTTAGAACTGTGGATTTTTGTACGTTGTACCTCAGAAAGCATTTCAAGGGTTAAATATCTCCAGAAATATAAGTTCTGCAGCCATGAAATGTGGTGAGGACACAGACGGAATAGTTTCCAGCAGATCCAAATGGTCGAAAGGCTTTAGCAGAGGCCAAATTTTTAATTATTGGCCCTTAAAAAAGGGGGGACATGGTAAATATTTAAACTGGTGTGGTATTAGGGCGCCAGAACATTTCTGTAAGTGTGTATATACACTACCGTTCAAAAGTTTGGAGTCACCCAGACAATTTAATGTTTTCCATGAAAACTCACACTTTTATTCATGTGCTAACATAATTACACAAGGGTTTTCTAATCATCAATTAGCCTTTCAACACCATTAGCTAACACAATGTAGCATTAGAACACAGGAGTGATGGTTGCTGGAAATGTTCCTCTGTACCTCTATGTAGATTTTCCATTAAAAATCAGCCATTTTCAGCTAGAATAGTCATTTACCACATTAACAATGTCTAGACTGGATTTCTGATTCATTTAGTGTTGTTTTCATTATCTTTCAAAAATCAGGACATTTCTAAGTGACCCTGAACTTTTAAAAGGTAGTGTATATGGATGTTATTTTATTTCCTCCAACAAATACAGCCTTTTGTTGACATTTCACTAACTGTTGAGATCACCAACGTTAGAAGAAATTAATGTGCGGCAAGTAAAGCAAGCCAGGGTTCCAGTTTTTTGATAACAACAAAAGAAATGACAGAGGATATCAATGCTGTGTTAAAAGCAACAAAAGAATACAATGCACAGGAGTCCCAATAAATATGAAGACCACTTGACGTTGCAGATAAGTGAGATGCAATATAACGGTGCAAAGAAATGGTCACAACAACAATAAAATAGAACTATACAGAGGCAATAAGAGGCAAAAAAAAATTGAAAAAGCGTCAAAAAAGAAATTGTGGAAGCAGACCTAAGGTTACGGCACTAAAGCAATCTGTACCGCTTGTACCAAACTGCAGTTGTATAAAAGAAGAAAAACATTGTGGTGCATTTGCTTCATTGAACAAGATACAGGCATTTATGGCTTCAGTGGTCCCTACGCTTGATCTGCTTTATAGGTTCAAGCGTGCAGCTCCTCTCCCACTCTGACAGCTGGGATTAGTCAATAACACTGCGTTGCTATTTGGAGGGAGATTGTATTTCTGTGATGTGGGTGAACACATGTATCGTAGGCATCGGTGCATGACGGCTTGTTTTCACAGGTACTGCCTGACGGCATGTGACCTCTGACCCCAGAGGTGGTTTTACTAACTTGTGAATGCAGGAGGCTGGAACACACTTCAAAAACTAGCTCAAATTTAAAGCATTCACATTCTAAAGCCCTATGAATAGTTGTACATGAGTGTAATGCCACGTAAACAACAATAATATTTTAATATGGAGTCAGAAATAGCTGCCTTTAGTAATTCCAATAGTTAAAAAAGACATCAACAGCTGATGAGACAACAGGTTCCTGGACACAGATGTGTAGAACCTGGAAGACTGAGAATCTACAGACACTTTGAAGGTGTTTTGTTTCTTTGTGGTTATTTCTGTCTCTTTTTAGTTGCGTCTCTTTTTCTCCCTCTGTTGTTTTCCATTTCTTTGCGTTGATTTTGCATGTTTTTGTCGTCAATTGACATCACTTTATAGTCATGCTAAACTCTGTGTTTTTTGTTGTGTGTTTCATACCAGTTTGTTGTCATTTTATGTCTCTTTGTAGATGTTTTGCATTTATCTATGTATTTTTTTGCATCTCTCTATAATTGTTTTGTGTCTTTGTGGTCATTTTGTACCCTTTTGTCGATGTTGTTCCTCTCTTTGTAGTCATTTTGTGTTGCTGTTTGGTACATCGCATTTCTGTGTATTGTTTTGCATATCATTGAGGGCCGTTTACATCATGTTGTAGTTGTTTTGCATCTCCCTACATCATTTTATTTCATGTTTCTTTGCAATCTATGCGCATCACTTTGTAGTCATCTTGTGTCTGTTGTAGTTGTTTTTCGTCTCTTTTGTGCCTTTTTGCATTTGTTTTAGATCTTGTTGTAGTTGATTTACATCACTTTACAGTATTTTTTCTTGGGGCCATTTTTTGACTGGAGCTGTGTTGTAGTCATTTTGCATCTCTCTAAAAGTTTTTTTTATTTGTGTGTGTGTTTTTTTGTACCACTTTGTAATTGTTTTGTATCCCTTTGTAGCAAATTTACATCACTTTGTAATTCTTTTGTGTTTCTGTAGTCATTGTGTGTCTCTTTGTAGTCCATTTACATCACTTTGTGGTTGTTTTGTGTCTCTTTGTAGTCCATTTACATCACTTTGTGGTTGTTTTGTGTCTCTTTGTAGTCCATTTACATCACTTTGTGGTTGTTTTGTGTCTCTTTGTGGTCCATTCACATAACTTTGTGGTTGTTTTGTGTCTCTTTGTAGACCATTTACATCACTTTGTGGTTGTTTTGTGTCTCTTTGTAGTCCATTTACATAACCTTGTGGTTGTTTTGTGTCTCTTTGTAGTCCATTTGCATCACTTTGTGGTTGTTTTGTGTCTCTGTAGTCCATTCACATCATTTTATCTTAATTTTGCATCTCCTTGTGATTGCTGGTGGAGGCACCAGGGGGTCCAATCAGCTCTGACCACCCGTGCCAGATGCAACCCTTCTGGCTTTGCTCCCGTTTCACCGCTGCCAATACAGATCAGGCTGTGAACCATGAAGGCTGTGTACACTTCAGAAAACAAACCATCACGTTGTTGCAGCTTGTTGCTGCATCATCAGAGTTTGATTAAGGGCCGGCACCAGACACTCCAGCAGCCTGATGACTGTGGTCTAATCATGCTCTTTTTTTTCTTCTCGATTGTCTGCTGCCCACTACTATCTCAGCGAGCCCTGAACTGAACCACACAACCCCCCGGCTATTTTTATGCCGGCAGACAGCAGGCCAGACTGCGAGTGTCGTCATGGTAACAAAGTGCCGAATGTCTGCTTTTAGAATTGAAATGGGTAACCTGGAGTTTGATCTAATCTGAAATACATTGGCTGTCTGGAGCTGGCAGGCCGGGGTACTAACAGGCCAGTTGCTGTAAAACCGTGTGTGTTCATGTGTGTGTGTGTTTTTATGCCCCAGAGGTTTTGTTCCATCATAGTTTCTGATTGATGTGGGTAATTACAGTTTTAGTCCTGTTTTTCCATTTTGCTAAATCAATTTAAAGCATGCCTCTCCTACTGCCTGCCACTCACTGTGGATTTTTAATCTATTATTAATTACTGGCTTAATTGCACCATCGACTACTGCGATGTGATCAAAGGGCAAAGCATCATTCAGGATTCATTATGTTCTACTGAGCATTGGCATATTGCGGTCTCATAACCTTTTGGCTCAGGGCTGGTCTGTGATGAAAGAGTGTAACTGTTGCTCAGACATTTGTTTAGGGTGGCTCACACTGATTCAGTTAATGCAAGTCAGAGAAGACAGAAATGTCCTGTGGCAAGCTTTTCTAAACCCTCTGTTGTGCCTTTACAAAGTTATCCACAAGATGGCAGCATCTGTCTTTATGTGAAAAAGTCACTGTGAAATTTTTAGATATTCTGCTTGAGTAAAAGACCCATAACAAGAACAAGTTCTGCATTTAAAGTGCAACACAAGTACAAAATCATCATTGCAAAACTGTCAACAGTTCTACAAAGTGCTGTTAGACTTAAATATTACATTTTGCAAAATAGTTCAATAATACTTCTTGTATAAGAAGCATTTACTATTGCTGACGTCTGGTCTTGGAGATGTTTTTTCATCCAGTGCTTGCCAATATAAAGGTCAACATGCTGCAAGGGGTCACAACATAAATGTCAGGGGTCATGATTCTGCTTTAAAACTTTAAAGCTGTGATGTTCAAACAGTCAAACTTCATTCGTATAGCAGTTGATGTAACACAAACTGTTACTGAACAAACGGAACAAAAAGAAATAAAAACAACAAATTATTTTAGGTTCATTCAGCTTAGAAACATAAATTCCCCTGCCGACTGAAAAATACTTCATTTTACTTTCTACGGTTTTCTACGCTACGGTTAATTCATTTGTTCAAAGTTGTGAAAGTATCAAACTAGCCGAGTTAAATTAACTGAACTTGAGAAAACAAGTTCACTGAACCTAAGATATTTATTTTAGTCAACCAGTTGCTTTTTGATTTTTTTTTAAATTTTCCCTGAGAAACTGTTGAAGCCATTTTGAGTCTGTATGAAGACTATCGGCAAAACTACACGAGATAAATAATAACCCTAACATTTGTCATAGTTAGAATTATTTTAATAATTATGAAAAGAAACAGTTATAAATGAATTTCAACAACTAAAAACAGCAGGTTTTCTCAGAATACAAAAAACAAGAGTCTCGATGGAGTTTTAACTCTCTAACAATGAATCCTGTGAATTCTGCTTATATTATGATAGGTTTGTTTCTTATAAACTAAATTTAATGAGTTGAGTGAACTCTCCACTGTTCATTCATTGAACTCATCGTTTTAAGTCAAAATGCCTAAAGGCATAAGAAGTCATATTTTTAAGTTCTGAAGTGGTTTGAAAATAAGAATTTGACATTTCAAGGTCAGTTAACTAGAAATTAGCAAACTCATGTAGTTACATTAAGTAAAAGACAAGTGGAGTGGGCTGAATTTTGTTATGTTTTATTGCTTAAAATGTATCATATTTGCACACAGCAGTGTAGTTGTATGCAACCAATAAAGTTTAAAAAATTATCTACCATTTTAAAAACTCTAATATACATAATTTTACTTTCACATAACAACAAATGTCTGAAGAGCAATTATATTTTTGCTGATAAATACTGTACTAATGTAATTCTTTGGTGAAACATTGTGGGGGGGGAGAACAACAATGTATAAAAATACAGATTTTTGATGTTTAATGACAGTTTTGGCATCGATTTTAGGGTTCACATGTAAATGAATACTTTTTTCTTGTGATTTTACTAGTTGTAATTTAACAAAACAATGACAATCGGTAAAATAACAGTAGGTTGTTTAAAAATGCTGTTAAAATTTGTTTAAAAAATTTTTTTCAGTGTAAAATGTACAGTAGACAAGACATTTTTACTTTAATTTCTCTGCTGCCATCATCTGTTTATAAAACAATCTTCTCACTGAGGAGTTACGCTTGTTCATGAATATATCTGACTAGTGTGACATTACAGCGTGTGAAAAACTGTTCAACAAATGTTTGCATAATGCTCACAAATTCCAAATAATTAAATCACTACTGTAAATCTGAATGACCTCCAGACCTTCAGAAAGGTGACTTTTATAACAGGTTTGAATAGAAGTGGCTCTGCATGCGTGTGTGGGTGTTTTTGTGTGTTTTCTTGTGTATGTGTTGGTGACACAGTGCAGAGGATCTCCTGTAATCTCACGTCTCTCTGTGTGTTTGCCTTCACACCGGGCATCAGGAGGCAGCCATAAAAACTTCTTTCCTCTGCAACTAAACAAAAAGCCAAACACCCGTAAAGGCAACATTCTTTATTACCCCTTCGCATTGATTGAGAGGGTCAGAGAAACGCAGCAGTCCGGTGCCAGGTCGTATAAAAGCGCAGACCGAATGGGTGAAGCAACGTAAATCCTTTAGTCCCTTGTAAATAGCTTTAATACACCCGAGGCGCCAAATCACTTGACCTGCGTTAGCCCTGCCGTTTGGGGGCTTTCTGGCTGACTGAGCAGTGTGGAGCCAGAACTTCTCCTCCCATTCTCTGGCTGTCAGTCCAGGTAATAGTCAAGGCCTTATTAGTGACACACTTGCTCCGCCTGGCTTCAAACCTTCATCTGCTGTATTTCACTTTGCTGAGGCCACGTTTTTCTGCAGCTCAAGTTTTTCCAATAACCAGCTTGTTTCTGCTTTAGATTTTGTTTTTCTTTTTATTGCAACAATTTGCAGAGACCAGTTTGGAACCCAGAAAGGGCAACATTAACTTTGCTAGGAGGCAGAAAGAGGCCTTAGAGATTTAACATCTCAGAAGGGGAGTGAGATTTTGTTTCTTCAGAGACACCTGGTGTGTGGATGTAAAATTTGATTACCTGAGTTGCTCATTAACCAAAACTGGTCAGAATTTGCATCTTCACTCCAGGATATTCTACATAACTGAGAAAATAGCGGACAGGCAAAGAGATATTTAATTGATTGCAACTGAAGGTGTTCAGTACTGGATAAAAATTATTAAAATCGGGTAGAAATAGATTCACTGGAGTAGAGACAGAAATTAATGAATGAATTAAAGTTCTGAGGCCACCAGGGTCGATAGGTTCAAGGACCGCTGCTTGATTCACTGCTGGTCCATACATTTCTTGTCATCCACACACTTTCTTTCCTCACATCTCAGATCCTTTTCAACGACAAAGCAAATGTCCTAACAGTAATCCTCCCAAAATATATACATTAAATGGTGATAATTGGTGGTCTCATGCATATTTATTCATATTTTTGTGAAAATATTTTCCCACTACAAGATATTTTCTGGCTGTAAGATTTTTTTTTTTGATGTAAAAATGTGGTGTTGGAGGACATTCATGGCTCTCAGTGAACGGTCTGACTCATCAGATGTTGACTGCAGGTACAAGCCTGTCATTTCCGGTTTATTTCACAATGTTGTCTCCTCGCCGACCGCTCTCTGCATGTTAGCATTTTCCAACAAAAGCGTTGGACTGCACAATAAGATGGGCCTGCTTGGTTCTTTCAGTAAATTAGTTATTTTAATAATGACAAGATACAACAAAAGTTCATAAAATCATCATATTTTTAAGGATTGATTAAAGCACAAGAAGGTGTATAAAAGCAAGACAGTGTTAAAGTGGTAGAGAAATCATTAAAATAGTAATTATTGTCAGTAATCGCCTCTTTGATGGCTTTTGTTCCACCAACAATTTTCCCTCATTATTTTGTTGGGGCACCATTCCTGCATCTGGGGCTTAACGATTTGACAACTGTGATTGGTTTAAAGAAATACAATCAAGCCAGGGTGTTTTCTTCCCATAGAAGAATGATAATGAGGTGCAGTCAGACCATTCTCCAGCACTGACACTGCCCTTTACAGATAGGTCTGGTATCTACAGGGGCATTGTAAAAAATACAGCCAAATTCTAAAAGTGTACTGTTTTCCAAAAATGTGGTTAAAAACAATAAAGTCTGATGCTTTGTTGGAACTAAAAACAAGAATGACTTTTAACACCAGGCTACGGTAAAAACTGAGGATGTGAATTAAGCAAGTTTTTATCATCAGTCCTGCAATTTCGTACACATTGTCAATCAGTTAGAATGTAACTTGCCTTATCCTTTACTATTGTAGGTGTTTTAGTGCTGTATGCATTTTAATATGTAAAACAGAGTTGGTCGATCTCATTTCTGGAACATAAATATTAAAGACACAATGGTATTTGATATTATACATTTTAATATATGTTAGCAATTGACAGTTTATACATTTTAAAACAAGAAAGTTCACTTTACAGGCAACTAATGTTTTTTTTCTGTTAATCACACAGAAGTCGACTGCTCAGGCTGCAGACTGAATTGCGTTTCATGTGCTTTTTCTTCTGTGCCTGACAGACATCTGACACCATTCAAAGGTATGTGTCTGCCTGTGCCCATCTTCAACTCCGTTTTTTTCTTTTGCAGGGAAAAATTTTTCCATAACAGTTGTGTCTATATGCAATCAAAGCGGTGCCAGGTCTCTGTGTTTGTGTTGTTGGCTACATAATCTTGGAAAGTTAACAGCTTAGTGTGACAACAAACCGACTTTGGGAACATCCACAGAGCATCGGTGAGTCATGTAACTACCATGAATTGTGAAATGGTTTGAGGTGTGAGATGTATCCAAGCCAGACTTCAATGAGGTATGCATTATGTACACACGTCTAGTACACACTGTACACAGGTGTGTCTAGTTTTAATTTGTTGCATACAGATGCTTCTTGACAAAAATGTATTTTTTATTTTTACATGATATCTAAAGTAGGCTGTTCTCTATAATGAAAACTGTCTCTTAGTTTGAATGCTCATTTCTTGCGGCCCTGACAGCCCTCATGCACTTGCTCTGGTTGCTGAGCAGACGAGAGCCCGAGGGGCTGTGGACAGCTGCTCGGAGGGGAAAAACTCCTCACAAAGCTGCATTTATCCATGGTGGGAGCTGCATGGGAGCTTGACCGCTGGAAATAAAGACACAGTATGTGAGAGAGTATCCAAGGAAATGCCGTCACAGGCAGTTGTCCCTGGACAGGAGAACACAGCTGTTAGCCATACTGCTGCTCGGTCTAGACGCTGCTCTCTGCTGTGCTGCAGCATGATGTCGGCTGAGCATCCACGAACACTACAAGCTGACTGTCACCGCCAGGCAACAAGCTCCATTACTCATTAAGCACTTTAAAAGAAAGATTCACATTCTTATATTAAAAAAGTTTTTGCTCAGTGTAATAATTGAACTTCCAAAGATTGCTTCACAATATACTTTTAAAAAAGAGACAGGAGACATATTTGAAAGTTCCCCTCAGTTCCCAAAAGTTTATCTTATTGAAGCTAAAATCTATATTTTCATAACAACATGAAATGGGTCACTAGCACTGATGTCAAGCTTCAACTCATAATTCAAATGAGCAGAATGGCAATGTTACAGTTTTTCTTCCTTCGTGTCATGTTTAGCTGTGGCAACAGCTCCAGAACCAACTCTCCAGCAAGTGGACTCCCACCGACTCTAAAGGTAGTAGAACAACAGCAGTTTTGTGCTCTCTGACATTGATTCATACTATTTAATCAGTTTCACTCTACTGCGATCTGTGTTTGCTGCATGAGGAGCAAAAGCAAAAGGTCCAACACTAGCACAAACAAGAAAAAGAGTAACTCACATTTCTAGTTGTTCCATGTAATTTAGACACAATTAGCAGTAGACAGCTACAACAGGTAAACTGCAAAACTCTGCAGAGTACAAATACACTATCATGCTTAAGCCTTTAGCCACTAGCTGGTAAATCTAGTGGAGTATTTGGAAGCTAAGGAGACAGATATTTCCTTTAGGGGTTGGTGGAAACCCAAAACAGAACTATATATGAATATATATATATGAATACTGGACATGCATTTTAAAGGTACTGAAACGATAACTCCAAATGATGATAATGTTACTCAACATGTTTGTGCTGCCACCAAGTGGCAAAATAAAACTGTTATTGGAAGTTTAAGTTCATTTGAGGCTTTAGTTGTTGTTTTTCCACCAGCACTGTTTCCTCACAATGAGGAAATATGACATTTAAAAAAAATTAAAAATGAAAGCTAGTCCCTTGCTTACATTGTTTTAGATAGAACTTTATAAATCCCAAAGGAAGTTCTTTAAGTTTCATCTTAGATTAAAAGTTCCCCTTGATTGTTGTTGTAAATATCGGTATGGATGGAAGGAGTTCAATAAACATACAACTAATTAAGTACTATTTGTAGACAGATTTGAAAATTTGCTAACTTTTCCTTCAACATGTATGGCAGGTACAAGAGGGAACAAAGAGTTTCCGTGCTGTCAGCAGTACTTGGAGCTTTATTCTGTGCAATCAGCCCCTGACAATGGAGTGCCATGTAGAAATAAGATTATATTGCCTACACACCCCGCCAACCTGAGCTCGTCTACATGACATGTTGCGGCATTGTTCCTGTTGCCGTTTCTGCGTCTGGAGCTGAGTGAGGAAACATAGCAGGGGGTGGGTTTGTGCATACCATTATCTCACAAAGCACTCATTACAGGAGTGTCTCCCATATCCTCTATACCAGCAAAACATGTCACGTCATGCTGTCCGCCTCGTTCTGAACACCGCAGCACTCAAACCCAACACCTTTCTGGCACAGAGATCCACTCTGTCCATGACTCACTTGAGTGAAATGCCTCAAACGTTACTGTTGCCAAATTATGAAGTGAACAGAAATGTATGCACTGGGCTCGGCCTCCTGTTCCTGTAAGCTGGGCAGGAGGGGGCACTTGATGCAGCCGCTTGTGACCCACCGGCAAGCCCACTTTTCTTTAAAACACAGCGTCATGTTTTGCTACCATACATCATGCCGACATATATTTCATTTACTGTAAACACCGGAGCAATAAAAATGATGTAATAGTCTGCGCACGAGAATGTTAAATTACAGCTGCCGTAATTGCTCATTTTCATTATGAAGGCTGTGCGCGACACTGATTAGAGCATAAACACCAGATCCAAGCAGTTATCTTGCCAAAAATCGCCACATTATCTGACTTTATGTTTTGTTAAATGCATGTAAATGAAGCAGACTGTCTTTAAAAGGTAATTACATGTTTAGTGGCTCCATGTTTGGATTAGTGAAAGTATGAATGCATCCTGCCCTGAGATTTATCTATAGCTGCTCTATAATTACCACGCGTCACATATAAAAAAAAAAAAAAAACTCCAATACATCAGCTATGACAACCATTGCATCATGTTAAAACCTGCGATCACACTGATAAGCTACAATTAGCTACAGTATGCTGCTGCAAGATGGAAACAATTTCCCCGGACTCCAGTTAAATTAAATCAAATGTTGCAGGAAGCCCATTAGGTATTTTGTTTATCAGGCCTTTATCTTGAGGTATGTCCTTATCTGAAGAGCAGTCAGAGCGTCATGGCAGACTGCAGCAGAGAGGTGGACTTGTCAGCAGCTGTTTCAGTCCGTTGCACGGTGAGGAAAAGCTCTGTCATGGCCTACCTAATGGTAATTGTTTGGAGCGGCGAGAGCCCACCGTCTTGTCTGCATGCTGGTATCTCAGGGGTTCGCAGTGGAGGCGACAGCAGTGGTAGCATAGCACAGTGAGGAGGGGGTCTGTTACTGGATATTTCTTCAAGATGATTCATTTGTTACAGCTTATAAAACATGTTTATGCATCCATGTGCACGTGATATTTGAAAAGCAGGCAAGTAAGGGACTGTTCAAAAATGATCAGGGAGGATGGTTATGGAAAATTTTCTGGGAGAATGAGAGGTCCTTCTAATTTATTTTGAGATTTTATTGCCCTAATTTTGTTGCGTGCACTGTTTACGATGACAAAAAAAGCTTTCTGATTCTGATAAGTGTAGATTTTTTTTAAAGTGACCATTTAATTTTTGACTTTACTTCGCAAAATGGGCAACTAGTAGCAAATAAGGATCAATATGTCAACTTTGTAGATCATCAGTGTGGTTGCAGGGCACTAACATATCGAACACAGATATGTGTGATATGTCATGAATCGACGGAAAGTTTCAAACATGAGCAGACATCTCACAAAAGCACATGTAAACTATTAAAGTCCAGGGATTCATAAATGAATTAAAATGAAATAATTCATCACTGAACTAAAAAGATGCCACATACACATTCAAAGATGTGATTTCCCCAAACAACAGACAAAAAAGAGAACAGATGAGATAATCCTGTATATACATGTGTTGCATCAGCAGGGATAAAAAGTTTATCTACAAGAGATTAAATATTTGAAATATTTAAATTCAGAAGTGCTATACTGGACTTTATGCCTTTGTATTCCAAAATGCCTACTGCCCGAATTTGTTGCTTTCTTTTGCTGCATGAATAAAGTCATTTCCTCCATAGAGACTTCTACCAGGAGTTATGATGCCTGTTCTCTTTTAACAAACTAAAGGCTTCAAAATGAAAACATGACTTACCAACCTACTCTTCACAACAAAAGTACAAAAGGAGGAGCAACCTGGTCTAACTTTTTTTTTTTTTTTTTTTAAACTGGAAGTGACTTTTAACCAAACGGAGTCACTACCCTTTGCCATCATCACGGTTATGAAACTGGTGAAGCAGGTGAAGAGGGTCTGGATGTAGCCATCAATCCATGGAAGGGACTTGCACAAACAAATTTACATACAGAAGAAGGTTAAACCCACAAAATATAGGGGGAAAGAACACAGCACCCCACGACCAAAACAAACCGAGACATTGTGTTATTTCAGCATTGGAGCATGTAAACTTAATCTACTAGACCCCAAAATTGAATTTACAGACTTGTTAATGTGCATAATATGGGCTCTTTAAAGTGCAACATAACCTCCAGCACTCCTTCCAATTCTAACAATTTTATACGGTCCCTAGGATAGCAGGAGAGGTGAGGAAAGAGGGAAAAGTGGGAGAGAGGGAGAGAAAGTGTCAGGAAGAGAGAGCGATGGCGTCTCAGACAGACTGTCTGGCTGCAGCAGGATCTCCAGCACTCAGCGTCATATGATTCTGGGGTCAGAGGTTATCCCCACTGATGAATATCGGGCCGAGCCTCGTCTTCCTCACAAAAGAAAGGGAGTTGTTTTCACTCCCCGAGTCTGGAAAGTTTATTTCAGGAATCCATCCTGCCAGCACGAGACTGTAAACCTGTCACAAGGCAGAAGAGTTACGTCCACAAATATTACTTTTTTTTATCAGCCTGCCAAAACATCTAGAGATGTTCATTCAGATGCATGTATGTGTGTAATCACGTAGCAGTGGGAGCAGGAAGGTACGTACGAGTGTGTATATTTAGTAGTGAAACATACACCCCAGGGATTTTGACAGGATTTGGAAGATTACAGTGTGCAGTCTGTGGACTGTGTGAAAGTACACTGATGTTTTGTGTTTATCTTTTCACACTGAACACTTCATCCCACAAGCCGCCTCATTATATCCCAGCGCCTTCAGGTCGTAATACTGCAGATTTTTGGGCAACGGAGGTGAACAACAGTCCCAGCCAGTTACGATTTTCTCCTTGAAAGAGCTTATTTTTGTCCTTGCACTTGCTCCATGTATCTTCATCTTTAAAGTGCTTCCCACAGATGTGTAAACTCTCTAATGAATAATCACAGGGGCATTTCAAATAACACTGTCAGCAGGATTTCTACTAAAAGCCTCCAGGAGATTATAGCTGTCCAGGAATGACACGTGTGATATATGAGATCACACATGTGAACAAATGGATGGCTGAACGTTTATGAGGATCATTCTCTGCCAGAAATGATTGAAATGAAAAACCACACCGGCTGTCCTGCACAGACAGAGATGCTGATGTGAAACTGACTCAAGTGGTTCTGAAGGTCAAGCTGGCAGCCTCAAGTCCAGAAAGATTCTCCGAAATTTAAGGTGAATACACAGCAGTGGATGTTAATGAGGCAGAGTGAGTTTCATTAACATACTGTCAGAAAGAGGAGTGAACACTGCAATGGAATAGGACGGAGATGAGAAAAAGCTGGAGAGGGATGACATAAAACTCCATAAAGAGAGTAAAATATCAACAGAATCTGCAATTTCTGTGTTTTCTACTCATGTAAGGATCTGCGCAAAATCAATGTTTTTAACTTACAGAATAACTCTGTGCAATATCGTTACATTATACATTCAAAGCAATCGGTACAATATCTAGATTTTCTTCTAGAATCTGTACAATATTAGGAAAATTTATATATGTTTTATTACAGGTGTTCTCTAAGTTTTTGTACCATCTTTGCTTCTGTAAAGCTTCAAATTTCCCAACTGTGAAGTAAATCAAGTTTTTTTTCCCATCTTATCTTCAAGATTAGTTGTAGTTTTTCCACATCCTGAATCCTGTCAACAGCAGAAATAAAACTGGTGAAAAATTAATGCTTAAATAAAAAGTTACTTTTCAGGTTCAGGATCATTGACTCCAGTCAGTCTAAAGTCCTTCCACTGCTATAGACTTGATGAATTGCCATGTTGTTTGGTTCAGATCTTCACACTCCTCAGTGGATAAATCTGTCTGACTTTGGCAATTCCTTGATTTTCCATCTGAAGTCAGTGTGATGTGATATTTTATTTTTGTCAAAATATCTGAACAACCACTGTATGGATTTCCATGACATTTGGTTCTGACCACTGAGTGATATATGAAGATGCATGAAACTATGGTTACGTCAGCCACAGGTTTCCTGAGCAGCAGTTTTGGAGCTCAGTGTGGTGACTCCAGCTGTTGTCATCTTGGCAGCGCCTGACTCCTCTTAAGGTCAGTGTAGTAGTGCACACAGTAAGCAGTAGTATGCCTGCGTGGAATAGGGAGACAATGATCGACAAAGTCTCTATGGAATGGAGTCCTCCAAGCGGAATAGAAAATAGAATAATAACAAGAACTTTGTGGTATTGTCTGTGTGCACATCTGCAGGGGAGTAAAATCAAGGCTTAACTCCCAGACAATCCAAAAATAGGCCAATAGATGAAACATGCAACTGTCAAAGTGCAAAGTCGTGGACTGTCCAGTGAGGGCACCCACCTGTCAGTAAAAGACAGGTGGCGGATGATTTAGTTCTGCGTAGCTTTAAGCCTTAATACAACTTTAACAGGTGAGTTCTATAAAAATGAACTCCCCATACAGCTACCATGAGCAGTTAAATTAGCTAATGAAACCAAACCTGTTGTGGGTACCAGGCTGTAAACATGTTTATTTGTACTGTAAAGTTGGACATTTTAACACTAGGGTCTATAGGGATTGACTTACTTTTTGAAGCCATCCTCTAGTGGACATTCAGGGAACTGTAGCTGTTAGAACTTCTTCCTTGGATTCAGTTTTCAGCCTTGCAGGTTGCTGCTGGATTCAGACATTCATGGTGACCAGAAGATAAATTGTAGAACTTTTGACCCCTAACATTTTATCCAGTGCAATTATCAGTCTTTCAACCTAGACCAATTTTCTGCACGACTAATATAATTTAAATGAGCCTCAGCTGTACCTTAAATTAGCTAAATCAACAAATGTTATCATGTTAAGATGCTGAGCTATGACGGTATGTATGTACACTGTAAACACCAGTATTATGCAATGTATAATCTGTACATACATATAAAATTGGTGGAGAGAGGTGTATATCACTTTTGTATATTTCAAAATAACAAAAAATAAAGATATAAACTTCATAGGTTTTTGTGTACCGATATATACATAGTTATGTACACACTTATGTATAATATAGTAGCTAGTGATTTGCAGTAATGTCTAATAGCAAGCTTCCATTTGAGTATAGCTTGATAGGCAAAAAGAGAAAATCTGATTCATTTAAAATAAAACCTTTAACACAAAACCTAAAGAGGTTGTTATTGAAACACACAGCAGTATCACTTGAAAAATAAAACACAGCACTATAGTGCATCGATGTGTTGACCAAATAAACTGTCCTTTAAATTTAGGAAATACATTGTAAGTGATTGTATCATTCCAGTTGCACACCACCTGCTCCATCACTCAGCCATCCATACATCAGTCTTTGCACTCATTCAAGGTCTTGTCTTATCCACACCAGCCTCAGAATCACCATACCCTGAGACATGAGCTACTGATCTACAATCAGACCAACAGTTCTGCTGTTTTTACTCACTGAGTCCTGAGTCTCAGTCACCCCACCTGCAGCCCCACTCCATCTTCTGCTATCACTCACGGAAAAGAAAATGAGGGATATTTGCCCTTATTAGTGTCAATAGTGCTATTTAAGGTCTAATCATCTGTCATATGGAGAGGTCTGACATGTTTAGTGCTGCTGTTGCATAAGGAAGCCTGAGAATATAATGTTCTCAGTGCTGCAAGAAGAGGAACATCTATTTATCAACAGGTTTAATAGGTCAACATTTTGGGAATTACTTTTAATTTCTTTCTTGCTGACAGAAAAATACCAGTCCTGTTTTTTCAACAATAACCATGAATGCGATAGCTTTCAGTCAGGATTAATTCTGGCTGTGTCTCAAAGGAAACTGACCTCCAGCACCTCTGCAACTCCCAAATAATCATGTTAAAGGTGTCCAATGGAGCCCCTTTGTCCAGCAAATTATTATAATTTTCACGTCCCCAGAATGTGGCTTTCTCTTTTTCATGTAAAAATACTGGAAAGATGTTTAATTTCACCATGACCGTGGAACTCCTAGTTTTAACCCTGTTGAAAACGGACTGTTTCAGTGTATGTCGCTTTAAATGCAGCTGAGCTGCTGCTGTCCTCACCCTCTTCAGTAAGAAGACTCTCTCTACATCAGTGATTGACCTCAGGAGCAAAGCAGTTGACACCACAGATGCTGACATAGATGTGAATGAATGCATGAGACAGGGACTTTTTCTAACTTTGCTTCTCAATGACCATTTTACATGAAAAATCAACAGAATTCACAGCACAGTTGTTTTTAACTCATGTGTTTGGTTAGTTTTTTAGACAACATAGCCGTTATAAAATCAGTAGTTTTGCAGTGCAGAGCAGCAGCTTGGAAGTGGCTTTGAAATGACCTCTGGTTAACATGAAGTCTTAATGGGCTGCTTTTCAGTCTCTATATCAAACTTTTTCTGTTGTCTGACAACAGAAACAGAACAATATCTAAATGAGAACAGCAGCATATGTTAGCACAGGGAGCAGGAGAGAAAAAAATAATTGTAATTGACTGTCAGAAATGAATTTTTGTTGCACTGCAGCCAAACAGAAGACATGCAATCACAGTAACCTACCCAGGCCTTGTTTACTGGTTTCAAATCTGTCTCAAAGACTGCATCATCTGTAAGGATTCCTGATCATCTTCCTCATCTAGCAGTGTACTGAGGCATGAGTAAAGTCAAACCAGACAGGTTCCAAATGTGGCTAAAAAAATCTGTATTTTTATGGTACAGTTCAGGCTATAAAATGACTGCTGGTTAACATGTAGTCTTAGTGGGCTGTGTGTATTTCATACTTATCCTGTTGTCTGACAACAGAAACAGAAAAACATGTAAATGTGAACAGCCTCATGGGGAATTCGGCTGGATTAAAATACAGTACACATGAGCACAGAGAGCAGGAGGGAAGTAAACAGGTGTAAACACTGGTTGAGTTCAGGTTGCACTGAAGTCCAACAAATGCCATGAAAACACAATAACACAGACTGTGTTTACTGGTTTCATATCGCATTTCCACCATCTCTGAATGTCCTGCATCAATCTCCTCATTTAGCTGTTGCTCAGAAAAATAAATCAGATCAAATAAACACATTTCCTGGGATTCCTTTAGCTCACACAAACTCACAGACACAAGCAGAGTACTGAGGCATGAGAAAAGTCAGACTAGACAGGTTCCAAATGAGCACAATAGGTCCTGGGTCTGCGTGTGCAATTGTCCCTAATTATGACAATGATTCAAGGGAGCTCCACATTCCAGTGCCTCTTATGGTTTTGCTGCTATGTATCTTGGAGCCTGTGGAGCCATTAATACGATACCAATCTCACCAATGGCTCCAGTTTGGGCCTCCCATGGGCTCCTGAATGCAACCTGTCCAGCTCAGGGGAATCCAAACATCCAGCCCCCTCTCTCCCCTCTACCCTCACACACTTTTCTCCCCAGGGAGGTGGGCATCAGGACAAACAATCAATGCTAATGACAGATCCATGTCAGACAGAGGATAATTATGGGAACGGCGTTCTGAAAGATACTGTGTCATTAAAACCCACCGTCTCCACTCCAACAGACTCCTTTCCTGCTGCCTGTTCATGCTGTGAGGTGTGTGTGTGTGTGTGTGTGTGTGTGTGTGTGTGTGTGTGTGTGTGTGTGTGTGTGTGTGTGTGTGTGTGTTTGCTGTGTGAATATCAAGCTGGACCAGCGTTTCTAATGCGTCCTGTGTCCTCGTATAACTTTGGGTGTAATTGCACCAGAGGCTGTTGAGTGAACCTGTATAGAAGCAGAGATCGAGACATGAGACACAATTTGAGGGGCCATGCATGTTTGAGGGAAGCCTCAAAATGCACTTGACAGCCGCAATTTGAGATCTAAATTGCTGAAAATACTTACATAGCTGCTGTCAGATTTTGCAACCAGTCTCGCCCGAACACCGTTACCGCAGCAGATTATGCGAAAGGAAGATGTGACACATTCATTTTGCATGGGTTTGCAGAGAAGTGGTCATGGCATTCATTTACTCAGGTATATTATGATATTGTCCTGCAGGCACTGCATAAAGACATGATATGTCTTTTTGTTTCTCTTCTTCTTCTAGGCAATAATTAAGCTGCTGAGACAAGCAATAAATCATGTAGTGGAAAAAACAACATGTAGGAACAAATACAAGAGTATTAAAATCTGTCTCTTTCTGTCTCTCTGTTTCCATTTCAATTTACAGCCCTCTGGAAAATCAATGAGATGGCAGCTGAGCGATGAATTACAGACTTTTTCAGCCTGTGTTATTGTCCCTATTAGTATGGCAGTTTTGGACTAAAGAACCCAAAGAAATTTAGATGTTAATTCAAACTGGAGTTCATCTTTTTTACCATATGAATGACATACAGGTGGACACTCTGTCCAGTTAAAGGACCAGCATGTAGGATTTAGTAATGCTAGAGGGATTACATATCTCATCTGGCCTGGGAACACCTCGGAATCTGCAGGAGAAACTGAAAAGCTATATTGATTTAATTTAAGTAAATTTATTCCACCATTATACTTAGGTACAAATTTGTGGTGCTTTAATACTTCTTATATTTTGAGCTAGTCCACTACATTTCTCTGGAAATTGTTTTTATTTTCTTTCACAAAATTTATTTTAGTGTCTTTACAGATTAAGATTTTTACAAGTAATACATATGATGAGTTATGGTGCAAATATGATGAGTTCTCGTACAAATATGATCATGATGATAGCTTAAAACCAGCATTTCGTTGTTTCAGCTTCTTAAATCTCAGAATTTGCTGTTTTACCTTTAAATTATTTTTATAATTTGAAATTATTTTTTAATGTACTTTTACTTTACAAAAGGATCTGAAAATTTCTTACACCACTGGTGGCAGAAAACCAAAACAATCAGGAGAAAAACAAGGTTTAAAATGTATTATATACAGCTACTGTGTGCCGTGCTAGAGGAGGATTATATACAAGGTGTTAACTCCAAAGTTGTTCTCATTGATGACTCGAATAATACAAATTGGGTCATTAATTGCAGCTTAAAATGTATAAGTAGAAGGTCAATTAATAGAGAGTAGTACTAGGATCATGTTAATGTGAACACCAGCACATAATGAGCTTGTCTGCATTTCATTATCTTTCATCTCGTTCTTGGAGGATGGTATCACAGCAACAGGTTTGTTTAGGGCAGCCTTGGTATCAGCAGGACTTGGACTCTGTTTGGAGTTACTTAGGCTGCTGTGAAAAAATCTAAGGCATGCTAAAAACATAATATACAGGAGCCTGGCATCCCAAAGAGAGAGTCTCACTGTCTGTTGCTCTCTGCAGGTAGCCATGTTTGGAAGTGCTGACAAACAGAGAAGAAAGACAGAAAGCATGAGGTGGCTGGCTCCTGGCCAGAATGTCACATCCTCTTCATATTTGGGCTCCAACTATGGTCACCTTTCGTAAGCAGGCTTGACTGCATGCTTTCGGAGTAAACTTAAACACTTTTAATAATAGCTATTAGTGATTTGGATTAATTTCCCTGATTTATATGAAATGTTGGAGCTTGTAAACTAAGCAAAACACACTAAATATGTGTGTGTTGCCAATATATGGTCAAATTTAAGTGGAGGATAACAGCTCCTACTTATGAAGTTAATAATAAAACTATTAATCAAACCTATTTTGACTCAGAGTGAAATTCAACAGCGCTCCAGAGGTCTCTGAAGTCGGTTATCCTTGATGACTTCAGGGCAGAAACAGAGCCGAGCATGCCTCTATTTTCTGTCTGATAATAATAATAATACTTTACATCAAGTAGTATAATTAAGAAAAGAGTAGTTTCAGTCTTTCTGTTTTTCATCAGCTGTGCAAACAAACAACAAAAGTAAATCTGGCATGACGGCGTGGTACTAAATTGTCCTCATTATATGATTTGACTTTATTATACGTATTTGCATCATTTCTGCTTTTCAGTCAACTTCACATTATTTCAACCCTATTTATTTAATTCTACATTTCACAGTGGTTTCAGTAGCATCTAGCAAAGAGGTATAAAGCTGCAATCTACACTAAATAACCCATAGTGACAGGGAAAACGTGTTTTTAGACAGTTTTGCAAAATTGTTGAGAATAAAAAGGAGCTATCTCTCATTTACAAAAGTATTCAGTTTTTGCTGCGAGTATAAGTGTGGTAAGGTGCATCCTAGTGGCTGCAGTTATCCTTGAGCTGTGTCTTGAACTTCCAGTTGTGGCAAATTGAATTGATCTGACATGCTTGAGTTCATAAGGAGACACATACTACAAGGGACAAAAGCTGAGTCAAGAAACACTCCTCCACTATGAAGCTAGAGGTGATTAGGGTGATGGTATAACACAACTTCTGAAGGTTTGAACGTTACTCAAGCATTGTGAAATTAAAAAATATTCTTCATGGTGTCTATCAAGCCAAACCGAGCAACCGAGCAAGAAGGTCCTTGGTTAGGGGTGTTACAGTTCCTATCTTCATCATTGCTGCCTTTTGTCACACCCCATCCATCCATCAGAACCCTTCCTGGTTCCACCTTCCTGATCTTTATACCTTTCTTGTCTTTGTTCTTTACAAGATATTGAACGTATACAAAATATCTTGGTTCCTGTTGTTGTTCCACTATTGTTGTACCTGGTGTTTGCAGACTGCACTATGACCTGGTACATAATGTTGTGGTCATATGGAAACACTTCTTTTGTCCACATGTATATGCCCGTGCATGGTGGTGGCATCAGATACTGATCCTTAGTTTTATTTCACACCACAATGAAAGCTCCGCTGTAGCTTGTGTGAATGCTACCTGCTGAACTACTTGCCTAGTAAAAGAGTTCTTGCACATTCATATTGAGTGGTGAGGGTGTCTGCATGAATGTATTCTGTAAACATGTTATTCACTGCACTGGAGACTCAGTGAGCTAAGAATTTCATTACACTGGTTACTTTTTATTGCTGTATATACCAATAAGGCCTTTGAATCCTTTCAATTCTTGAGTGTCACTACTGTTTGATTCAAAAACCAGCACAGTTACCACCATGCTGAGAAGAAATAACCTACTAATGCTGTTATGGTACTTGTAGGGACGCTATAGCCCTACATTGACAGTCATTCTAACAGAGTTTTAGAGATGGGAGAACCTGCTGGAAGGACGTCGATCTCAACTATGCTTAATTGATCAGGTCATTATGGTAGAGCAACTAGATGGAAGTCACTCTGGGTAGAAGTAAGTAGCCACGCCCAGGGCAGTAAAAAGAAGTTAATGCCAAAAACTACAGCCTCTCAAAAGGCTACTTGAGACTGACTCCAAAGGTGAATAAATCCCCATAAAATGTCTAACTTGTTACAGCCTCATACAAAAAACGTTTTGGTCTCTGTAGCTAATTTCCCTGTTCATAACAACTGTACAGGGTGAATTTTTATATCACTCACCCATTTACATTTTAATAAAGCTTAAAATTCTGTATAATTAATGGCGTGGCTGCTTTGAGTGAAAGGTGGGTGTTGTCACAGGACAGTCGAGACATTTGCATGGCCTGCCTCAGCTCTTTGCTCTTTTTTTTTTTTTAAATAGCGGGTAGTTAGGAGGATGCAGGCACTGTCAAAATGTTGACAGCTAGAGGCACCACACTGAGCTTTAAAAGTTGTTCAGGAAACCTATGTGGGAAGCTACAGCGGGTTTGTCCATCTTTATATTCAGTAAATGTTAAAGGTTGGCTTGGAGTTTGCCAAAAATCATTTAAAGGATTCTTAGGCCATTTGAAAAAGACTTACTGGTGTGATGAGACAACATTTAAAGTCTGAAGCATTATCTGGCTACTACCATCCCAACTATGAAGCATGGTGGTGGCGGCATCATGCAATTGGTTAAGTTTGTGTCTCTCAAAACTAGTTCTTAAGACAAGCAGTTGGATCAAATTAACCATCAAATGAGTTTATAGTTTAATCAAATTTTCACACCGGAAAAAAAGTGTCAGCTGTCATAGCGTTGGAGAAGGAGGTGCAGGGAAGTGGGCACAATATTATCTGAATAATATAATAATTGTTGTGATCCTGCTCCAGCCCCTGCCCTTCTTTCCCCTTCTTCCTCTTTTTCCTCCTTTCTCCCTTGGGTCCTGATTTGTTTCTGTTTTGACCTGTCTGTCTCTTTGGCTCCGTCCGTCTGTCTGTCATCTTTTCCTCATGTCTCTCTCTCTTCCTCATGTCTCTCTCCCTCCTGCTCTCCCTGTTTCACCTGCCTGCATTCTGCAACCTGCTGATTACTACAATGAGTGTCAGCTGCAGTAATCAGCTCACTCAGGACACCTGTTCACAATCACCTCTTGCAGTATAAAGCTCAGCTCATTCAGTTACACCTTGCTGGATCATGAAGAATCTCATCCCTTCAGAGACTTTGCTCCCCTTTTGGATCTTGTTCTCCCCACTGAGGCCTGCTACCTCTCGACTGCCTCAGCCCCCATGGACTCTGCTCCTCTCCCCCTGGATTCCCTGAGTTAGCTTCCCTGCCCCTTCTGTCTAGTTTTTCCCCTGATTTGTGAGTACTCTGTTTGTTTAGTGTAGTTTTAGTGTTTGGGTTTTTTCCTTTGGACTTTGGCGTTGGATTTGATAGTTTTGTTTGGTTTTGCATATTTCATATTTAGCTAGATTTGGTTTTCCCCTCAACCCTGGTTCCTGTTGTATTGTCTTAGCTCGTTTGGTTTAAATAAAGTCCTTCCCAATATCTATGTCTGTGCCTGGGTTCTCTGACCCCCCCGTAACAATAATATTGTTATTGCAATATTGATAATGATAAATGTACAGTACCTCACTCCTCTACCACTTCCTCATAGCTGACCAATCACAGCTTAAAGTGAGCTATAAATCAATAGGTAAAGTAGGCCATAGACACCCCGTGTCCAGTGTCTAAAAGGTGAAGGGGTTTCGGAAGCTGTCTGATAGGACAGACCATAAATCCATCATGAGTCACTTTATAAGTATGTCTTATTGCTCTCCCTAAGCAAAGACCTTTTTTTTCCCTCTTCAGTACTTCAAAGGTTTCAGCTTTGTCTTTCTTAAAGGTTTGCTAAATATGGGCCCTTGTCTCCTTTTGTCTTAAGGAAGCTGCACACAGAGGGATTTGCTTAAAGCCGTCACCCAATGAGTCAGTCACTAAGGTAGAGGAATCTCATAATTAAGGTCTCATTAAAGCTACACAGCCCAACTATGTTGGTTTACAGGGCAGACAGGAACCTCAGAGATTCACAATGGGGCCTTTCATAATACCTCACTTCTCTGAGGGAAAGGAGAAAGAGCAGTTGCTCTTAGCATTTGGGCAGATGTAATTGCAATCACTCAGCTTGTCTGATGCTGATAATGGGGCGATGGGAAATTCCTGTCAGAGTCGTGGCGCAGAACGGTTTCGCAACCACTTTGGCAGGCTCCATGTTCCACTGCAGGGCAGCGAATGCGTTATGGCATGCTCACATAGCTGTCATTAAACACATTTGAGGAAAAAAAACATGAGACAATCAAAACTCACAAGTGTGCCATTCTCCTGCTTCTTGAGCAATGAAAAGACAAATATTATATCGTCTGTCATCCCTGCACAGTTAAATGCGCTGAAAGATTGCAGCTTATGAAAAAATGGAAAGTGAATATGCTTTTGCAATCCCCTAATACACTCTATAAATTCTGGCTGTGCTATTTTCAACATCTCAATTTTCCTGTTATTTATCTTGACTGGTAGTTTATGTGAAAATTAAACTGTGGGGAAATGTTGGTCAGTTCAGTTATACATAAAAATGTAATGTTTGTTTTCAAAATTTTGGGTGTGCTTTTCAGCCAGCAGCCCATTCCTGTCTGAAATGTGTGCTACAGTAGGTGGCTGAAATAGCACGTGGGTGCGACGTTCTTGTGGTTGGTCCTCGGGTACAGTATGTGACACTTGGCATCTCAGCAATGCTTCCATGAGAGGCCTCTATTAGAAAGCATTCATGCAATGATGCTAACAAGCTCATTTTACTGACTGGACAAGCATTCGTGCCATTAATTCCTCCTTACTAGTACCTTGTGAGACCACCCAGGAAACAATGCACTGATATTAAAGCTTTTTAATAATCGCCACAGAAGTAGCAGTAAAGACCTGATATATCAGGATTGAGATGTGTTTTGAGGGATATCAGCTATCCAGTTTTAATTAAACTAGAAATTTGAGCAATATGAGCAAAGG
The DNA here is from genome assembly GCF_022539595.1 of Amphiprion ocellaris. Lineage (NCBI taxonomy): Eukaryota > Metazoa > Chordata > Actinopteri > Pomacentridae > Amphiprion > Amphiprion ocellaris. Next base: position 19,282,642 of record NC_072773.1, read on the forward strand.
GAACACATGATCCTGAGTGTCATGCAGATGCTCATTTCAAATACAGAACATTTTAGCAATATTTTACAGATAACTGCAGTTGTGGATATACTTGGCAGCCTGCCAGCAAAGGTATTTGAGGTATTATGGGCATTTTACAATTCAGATGACGCCACAAAGACATAAAAAGCTTTGTTGCACTGCTTTCATGAATAAGTAAGCTCCAGAAAGCAACTACCTTCTGATGGTAATTCAGTGAAATGAAGATATTGATCATTTCCATCCTGGAGCTACTGATTACTATACAAAACATAATTAGGTGTGTAAATGAACTCATATCACTATAATCATCATTATTATGTGCAGAGACCAAATGGCAGCATTTTTAAACCTTTTAATTTCAAATTACAGTAATAAAAATGGTAAAGATATGAATTTAACCTGTGGTTTTAACAGTTCACACAAGCGTAAATCAACACAGGATTGATACATTTTGCCATAAACTGCGGTTATATTTAAACATAAATATCAAAAGTCAATGCTCTCCAATGTTACTGTTGTATCAGTTATGATAAATTAAAAATATCTGTATGTAAGAAAAGTATAAAATACAATTTTTAAAAAATGAACCATATATAAATGACAACACAAACAGGACTGCAAGAGTAATCTTAGGTCTTGGATTTGTCTGACACACTAAAACAAGATGAAAGCCGCTGTCAAGCACACACCCTTTCTGTTAATCTGAGGCTAATTTAATATGTCAATCTCGTGTGCGTTTTCATTAAAGTCAGCAACAATCTCATCAAGTGAGACCTTGTTAAACTAGACAAGCAATAACAAATAACAAGATGATAGCATATTAACATAGGACTTTTTGATGTCTACCAATGATGCAGCTACTGATGAGGCTGTTAAGAAGCTGCACCATTAACCTAAACATCATTCAGAAGCGACAGATATGATTTTTCCATTTTTTGAAAATAATAGTAGAAATGTTTCATTAAAATGTCTGGAAATTGCAACTTACTGTACTGTCTAGTTTCACATGCTAGATAAATATTGTGTGTCTACACCAGTTTTGAATTGTCTGAATAAATCAGTAATCTTCATTAATCTAAAAGTCAGTAATGCCTGATTAGTCTTGTACAGTCAGACCATTCTGCAGAAAAGAAAGGTCTGACCACTATAGAGGAAGAAACACTCTGGCTTGTTTGTAATTGTTAAAACCAGTCACAGTTGTATTGGGCGGAGCTAAGCGAAGGATCAGGGACACTGTGGAATAGAAATGGGGGAATTGTTTTAGTGGAACATTTGCACAAGGAAGGCGAGCGCTGTCATTAAATGACTAATTCACTAAAAATCCCTTGGGCGGCCCAATTGCACAATCAAAGATCCTCAGCAAAATGTAATTTTCAGTGTGGCAGGTTGCGGGCCAGAGGTGGCTGATTCCTGTAATAAAGGTAATTTTGAAAAAAGTAACAAGTAGATAGCAGAAGGGGAGGAGAAGTCAGTGGTAGGGTTATTCCTGCATCTTACATCCAGGGAGTCTGAATAATGTCTGACTGACACAAAAACATCTCTTTAATAGCTTAACCAATTCTATTTCTGAGAAGTCTACAGCCATGTTGTAGGTCTTCATAAACCTTGTCTAAACATACATGGGTATTTTTAAAATGTAGCATCTTCTGTGCATTTCGGCCTTCTATTCGCATGCAAACACAGTTTTAGGGCACTGAGTATGAACCTTGTGGAAAGCTCCTTTCAGGGTGAAGATTTTCAGAAAATTTGCGACTTTTGAAAATGATGACACAGAGACCCACATCTGCTTCCTGATTAGGTCGTGAGCGTATTTCAACGGTCCAGTGTACTCACAGAGTCTATGTACCATATAACATATATAAAAGTGAATTTTAATCCAAAAAAAATAATAGTTCGAGAGTGTTTACACAACAGATAGAATAAACAAAAACAATATGTCAATATACATTAAATGCACAAATGTACTATTTCTTGTTCCCTAGCTTTTCCAAAAACTACAGAGAACATTAAAAAAAACTGCTTGGTTTACTGCAAGGTCTTCCAACAACCATGAAAAATATACTGTAACAAACATATTCATCTGTTTTATTTTCAGGTTATTTTATTGGTGAAGCAACATGCATCCAAGTTCCTGGGGGAAGTGGCAGTGCACTGTGAAAAACAAACTCAGTCCTTGAGTCCTTCACATTGTCCTTTCACCATCTGACAAGCAGCCAAGCCAGTGTTAGCCTTACTTCATTCCTTCAAAACTCCCCTGTGATTTGGTCCTGTGTTATGGTGCTCATGAGCAGTCCATTAAACGAAACAAAATGGCAGCAGTGGACGGCTGGGAAGATGCCCTGCTAACATGTAAGGCTATACACCAAGTAGCATGCCCATGAAATCTGAACCATTCTGTATTGTAATGGAAGCACCAGCTGCGTTATCCACAAATATGGAGGTGTACTGCCCAGCCTGCAGAGGAAAACATACACCGACGTTAAAAGATTGTACATTTCTTTCTATTTTATGCTTGTGCGTCTCTGAGCTCACCTGTAGCTCCAGCAGGCCCTGCACACTGACGGTGAATATCTTGCTGTTACTTTCTAATCCAACAATCATCTCCAGTGAACTGCAATGATCAGAAAAATAACATTTCTGGATAAATACTGTGTTTACAAAGTTGTACTCGTCAAGATCTTATTAAGTTTAACCAAGTGTAAAATGCCTTATATTAAATAGATAGTCAGACATTGGAGAAATATGCAGAACTGCTTTCTTGCCAAGAGTCAGAGGAGAGGATCAATGAGGATTTTTCCTTGACATGTTTTCTGTGAGGATTTACAGAGGAACAATGTATTGCTTGTTTATGCCCCAGTGTTATTGTTGTGGATTTCTGTGGTAATATGGGTAGCCATGGTGACTAATCAGTCCAAAAAAATGTCGCCACCTGTGTGTGGTTGTCGGTGGGACTTTGCCAGAAATGTCATGCAATGTACAAGACGTACTCCAAAAGTTCCGATACTGTTTGTGGTGCACACAGTACGTTACACATGCACAACATATGTGAGCAGCTGCTGTCAGGAGACCACATAACATGGTGCTATTAACAGTCGGACCTGTGCTGCACCGTGTTTTGTGACCACTCGCTCATTTGCAACCCTAAAACTGGAGAAGAGAAGAAAACGTCAAATTCTTTAGGTCAGCAGCTGGGATGATGCAACCTCCATGTGGAGGACCATCACTGCTGACAAGATGTGGGTCTTCAGCTAACACCAAGAGAAGAAAGAGTATTTCTGTGCACCGTAAATTTGTCCTTAAGGGTCAAACTGTCAAGGCAGAGTTGTACTGTAACATACTCAGGTGGATGAGGGAACAACCTGAACTACGGCACGTTGGTATGTGGGTCCTCCAGTGTGCTGTGCATGTTACGTTGCAGTGATGATGCACTGCTTTTTTAGTCACAACAGCACAGTCGTTGCCCTCCACCAATGCTACTCACTAGATTGGGCTCCTTGCAACTTCTTTCTCTTCTCCTAAATGAAATTCAAGTTAAAGGATCAGTATTTTGTGATAGCTTGGGAGATTAAGCGCTCATCACAAATAGTGCATATTTATGTAACAGGACTTCCAGGGAGAGTAACAAGTGTAGCATCAGCGCTGCGAGCACGGTGCTGCTTCACAGGGAAATACTTTGATGTGGACAACATCCAAATTTAAATTAGGTACAGTTTTTCATTGATAAAGGCACATCTTGTACGTTTTGATCACCCCCTGTATAATCACTTCTTGCATAAGTCATAGTGTGCAGACTTTCCAGTTAGTTTTGAAGATAAATAAGACAATACAATAACTTTATTAATCCCCAAAGGGAAATTCAATAAATAAATAAATGCCACTGTCTTGTTTGTGTGGTACATATGAGGCCACTACTAACAGCTGACTAAAATACCTAAAAACAAAGGATAAAAATTTGAAACAATCAGCTTTAAAAGTTGAATATGCTTATGAAAGGTGCTTTGAGGTCAATTTTGTTACTTTGGACAGAGCCAGGCTAGCTGTTTCCCCCTATTCCTAGTCTTTATGCTAAGCTAAGGTAGCTGGCTGCTGCTGGTGGCATCATATTTAGTGGACAGGCACGCGTATGTGATATTGATCTCCTCATTTAACTCTTGGTAAGAAAATGAATGTTTCCCAAAAGTCCTGCTTTTCCTTCAGTGATTCAGCTCCCACAGAGTCTGCAGAGATGGTTGTAACATCGCTGCAGCCTTCAACCACACAGTGAGAGCACTGGCTCCTGTTAAGTGGAAAATGCTACATTTTTATGGCAAATCAGTCATGTTTGTCTTTGCTCCAACTGCCATCACAATGAGCCTCATTTCACATTCTCTGCATTTTCATGTGTGGGAGGGCGAGACATGCTGGGGCTTTGGCTCGAAAAAGCAAAAGCCAAGCACTCTTTTGGGTTAAGTAACCCATCATAATAATATTATTTATACATTCCCCTCATTATACCACACTAGAAGGGAGGCTATGGAGCTCTGTACAGTCTGGGGGAGACTGTAGGGAGCAATTCATTTCAGCAATTTTCACTGACTTTATGTAAATAGAAATTTTTGAAATACTGGAAAAGGCAGAATCGTTTTGGGTTTGTAATGTTTTGCCTTGTAGGTCCACTGTATCAGATACTTCATTATCTGCCTCCCTCATTACAAACAAGGGCATTTCACTGTTGAGCTGCTGTATGTAACAGGCTGCCTGCAGTGTCAAAGGTGAGTCTATAAAGATTAGTTAGGCGACAGGGACGAAGGCTCTAAATGAGAGGACATTTCCTTTAAAGACGGGCTCTGCTTTTATACAGGAAATGCCAAACTGGTTCCATACAAAGTGTAACAGACAACACCTTTAACAGCTCATAAATTGTGGTGAAAGTTGAGGCAGCATTAAACACCAATAAAATATCACAGTACTAAGGAAAAAGTAAACAAACTGTCAAAACAAGAATGTCAAGAATGCAAAGTGTGGTCGTTGCAGTCAGATTAATGACTTCTCAAGATCATTTTTATTAACTCTTACTGGTGATCGGTGGGGTTATTACTCAGCAGCATGCCAGAACAAATGCAAACCACATGGTTACCATGGTGTTAGGTGGCTTATATATGATTTAGATTCAGGGGATGTGTTCGCAGGAGTCTCGTCTCCAGCATATTGAACAGTCTTACAGAATACCTACGTGTATCTGTGACAGAGGGACTCGATGCAGATCAACACCCGAACATTGTCTCTGGCCTTCAGCTGACTCTTGCTCCTCTTCACCTCATTGTGATCTGTAATCACAAAAATCCAATAAACATAGTGGCTCACCAAAACATATGTTCCCTTTTGGATGTCATTAATCAGCCGTGATAATTTCTAAATACAGTGTAAGAAAACATTCTACACTGACCTTCTCATATAGAAAACAGGTGAAGTATTGCATTTCCACAGATAAAGATTCAAGGCAAGTATTGTACTTTTTATTCCACTACATTCATTTCATAACTTTAGTTACTGGTTGCTTTAAATATCCAGACTAATAATAAAAAATGCCAGCCTCACACAGTATTGGAAGATATTTACAGTTATTTTAAATATATAATAAAATAAACCGTAAATATATCCCAATAGTGCTAATTCATATTAAAAGCATAAAACTGAACCATAGGCTGACTTTTATTGTGAGGCAGTCACTGGAAATGTAATCTATTTATTACCAGCGTTCAAGCTGACAGCAATTGTAGATCCAAAATCCAATTATAACTCAAAAACATTCATCAATGTCTGCATTTTGACAGAGGGACTGTTTTTAAATATTGCAGAAAGTGATGGTATCAGAAGGAGGAACCACAGTGAGCTATTGCACAAAGAGTTGCAGCCTTTTCCTGCGAGATAACCATCGCCTTTCATCTGTTTGCATAAAATCATGTCCCAGCTGCTTGTAGCATGGATGAGTTCTTGATTGAACAAATGGAGTTTGTTTGGCTGCACTATAAACTTTTACTCCAGTTGTTCATCTTGTCATATTGCTGTCTAAGAGGCCGTTGAGTGAATGTCTGCTACCATCAGATTTCTGTAATCTGTTAAAACATCTTTATTATTATTCACAGTAACCATTGTTGTTGCCATATTAACTAGAATTTAAATTTTACAGACTATAATATTCTTTAATTAATAGCGCACAAAATTCTGCAGAATCAAAAGTGCTCTGTGGCTATTTTAGGCAATGCTTGACAGTAAACTCTCTGCACCAATAAGACTTATAACAGGCTAACTTGAACAGTTTTGCCTGATTCTGACCTTTTCAGCACATTAAATGGTTGTTAATTTTGGTCTCGAACTCCAGTTTTCTGAAAGTTATCTAACTTATGCCACAACCACTATCCCCCCAACCTACAAATGCTGCCTTTTGTTTGTTCTTTCTGTGTCAAAACACAGCTATATGTTGGCACCCCCACCATTAAAAGAGGATGTAACTGGATACGCAATTATCCAGCAGGAGCATGAACGCCTTTAACTCTCACGTGGCCTGTAGGGCTTCAGTACATGTAATACTCCATACATGAGATTTACCAATGTGGACGTTAGCGGAGAACTGGTAGATCCCAGTGATGGGAGCTGTGAACCTCCCTGTAGACTGGTCCATTCCTGACCCTCTGAGGAATGCTCCTTTAGCCGGTGGCTGAAAACAAAGGAAAACCATATTACTGTGTGCACATTTGATGGCTACAATGAATCGGTCCCTCAGCCGAGACCTCAAAAGAAAAGCTCAATTGCAGAGCACATGGTAGATGCTTAGTGTCTTACTCAAGGACACTTTAGCAGGACTAGTCCTAAAATCAGAGTCAAACCACCATTTGTAAAATCAAGAAGTGTTGCTAAGATGGTTGTGCAGTTAAATCACTGCAAGTAAACTTAATCAGTTTTGATGAACTCTGACTGGCTAGTTCGCACTGACGACCAACAGCAAGCCGTCTAGGCAAATGGACAAAAGTGGAGTCAAAATGGAGGAAGCTAGTGTGGCTTATTAGCTGCATTTCACTTTTTTTAACCTCCTCTGAGTATCAACTTCTGTAAAGAAGAAGAATTGTTAAACATGAGAACTTATTGTCCCCTTAGTGGGAGACAAAGTCGAGAGAGCTTTGTTTGCCCTTCATGCAAAAACTACCAGGAAAACTTTCATGAAATTTGGTGAGAAGGGGGAGCATGTGCAAACGAATAATGCATTAAATTTTGTTGTGGATTCACACCACTCTTCTTAAAATTGCAAGACTGCATTGGACTTGGTGGAGGACTGCAACCTTCTAGCTGAACCATGTGTTTTATGCGGCTCTATGGAGGAATTTTGCTATTCCACTTGATGGTGTGACCAAGCATAGGGCAAGTTCTATATACAGTCGCAGGAATTGTTTGTACGAGCAAGAAAACTGGTATCCATCAATGCAGAACAAGCAGAATCTGAAATGAACAATGATAATCAAAATCCTAGAGGGCTTAAGGCAGAGCTACAATAGGTTAGAAATGTTTCTAACTATGTGCACATTTTCAAGCACAGGACTAGTCCAGATCCTATATGTAGAAATGAGAACAGTGTGGTGTTTATGTGTGGCTGATAATGGCCCATTTTAATCTTCTACATCCTTATGTTCTTCATTCTGTGCCTCTTAACTTCTGACTCTGCATTAACTTTGAAACATAACTTTCCAAAGCCATAGTAACACGTCTTCACGAACACAGTGTTGCTTAATCCTCCCTCCTCCAGCCTTGTCAGCCCATCCTAACAGGGCATAGTTCTTCCACTACAGCATGCTGTTTCAAACAGTGTCTATTTCTGTCCTCTCCACACTTTATTCCAAGTCAGAGACAGAGTGCCTTTTGTATGCCGCCCATGATGTGTAGAATTGAAAAAGTAGATATTTTTGACCAAAGAGGCAGTCTGAGTCTCGGAGTGGCACTGCAGGCTTTGCCAGTGCCAGTTACCAGTGAGGGGATGATCCGCTCATAATTCTCCCACATGCAGCAACATAAGCAACGATTACCAAACACTCTCAAAGACCGCTCAGACTCAAAAGGCACAGGCACAAAGCACGTAACCATGCAGAGGAGGATTAGCCAAAACTTTACTTTTTCAGCCTCAAACAGGGAGAGAAACCAAACCAATTCATAAACATTTACTTAGTTTTAAACAAACTTACTGTCTGAAAGTTCTGGAGCTCCACCAGAGTCTTCTTGTCCACCACCACAGGTCCCTTGAGCTTGCAGTGGAAAGCCTCTTCTATTCGGCGGTAGGAGGTCATCCCCTCCAGGGTGAGGAGGGCTGTAGGTAACTGGCTGGGGCTGGTTTGTCTGTCGAGTGCTGCTGCTCTCCTCTCTGTAGCCTCTGGCAAAAACAGATTATTACACTGCAGAATGATTTCAGGGAAAATTTCAAACTATTCTGTCAGGAAATTGTGCGTATACAAATATAGGTCTTCTTTTCGAAATTGACAAGAGAACAACCTTGTAGCCTAAAGAGGAGCTGAAATGTGCCTGGACTGTAAAATCAACATGCTTCTACCTTTAATCATCTCTTTGAACTCCTGGAGAAGAACCTCTTGGGTCACTTCAGCCCCAGGAGAGCCAGGAGGTCCCTGGGGACCAGGAGGACCAGGAGGACCAGGTGGGCCTGGCTAATGAACGACAAATGTACAAAACATTGTCATGCATCAAACTAGATCTGAAAATCAAGTGCTGTACATAAGATGAGTAAAAGCACAAGTGTTTGGAAAAACTGCAGTTTACCAGGGGCCGTTTGCGTTTGCGACACTTTCCAGGGAAGTTTCCAACTGGTCTTTTAACAAAATCCATCCATGACCCCAGTGGATCCACCCTCTGGTGATCAGAAATCTGTAGAACAAAAATAAACAAACAAATTAAAAATATTGGGCCACTATGAGTATTTAAGAGTTTAGATTATTGTTTTTGGGTAATCATTTTTACTGTTACAGCTTTTATACATTTAAAAGGTCTGTAAAGCTACAAAAAATCAGAGTCCAAGCGAAAGGGATTTATTCTCTTCAACAGAAAAAACGTCTTTTGAATTCCAGCCTTTTCTTCTGTTACCTGTTTATACCACCATGTAACACATTTGCATTACAGCTGTCTACTGGCTAGTTTAGCCCCCAAACAAAGAATGAGCAGCTTCCATACAGTCTGAAAATTATTTCCACGCTAGAACTGCATCTGCCTGGGCTAAGTCTCTCTGCTTTGACTCAGATGTGTGGGAATATGGTACATAACCAACATTACCTATCTTTTGTCTGGTTAGTTGACCAATCTGTGGCAACTGAGCTTTATCGTTAAGGACGTCCTAAAAAAAATACAAGCTAAAATACAGTGTGTCAGACAGAGGCTGGAAAGAGTTGCTGTAGCAATGTACAGTGTGACCAAATAAAGTGACCATTAAGTTATGTAAACATATTGTAGACCCCCAGAATAACAATAGAAATGTACGAATGTGCATAATAGGATCATTTAAAGCTGGAGGGCGGAACTTTGAAAATTTCCCCGCTGCGGGATCAATAAAGATGTAATCTATCTTCTAATCTATCTATACATATAATGAACATCCATTCCATTCAAGTCCTTGCCAAAAGTTCACACAATGCTTATTTAGCTTTTCAGTAACTAGTAACTCTCTGTATTTTGCAGTTTTAAATCTGGTGTCAGTGTCGACATTCTGGCACCGGCACACCAGTAGCGATGTGTTTCATGTCAGCCAGCACAGACCGATTTGGCAGAAGTGAAGAGAGGAGCGACTGCAAATAGGAGTATTTCAGAAAAACGTAGAAACTGTCCGTGAAAAAGTTTCTAATGCTCCAGAAGAAGAATTACAATCTCAGAAAAGCATTTCCTAAGCGTGTCAACAATATTTGTGTAATTACTCTCACTGACAGAAGGGGGAGACAAAAGTTCTGCAGGTTTATGAAATAGACTATCAAGGAAAATTATGGCATAATCAAGAACAATTGAAGTGATGTCAGACAACCTAATATCAGTTAGAAAGCACCGCAGTATTGTAAGCCTGTGGAGAATGTGCTGTTTACTAGATAATTATGCATTTTATGTGTCGGGATATGATGCAAACGACCCGAGTCAAATGTGCCATTACTTGTTCCTTTAAACTATCTTTGGAAAAGCTTGCCCTAAGATACAATTAAATGGAGCCAGACACCAGCAAAGGTCAAACAGGGAAACCTCTTCCCTTCTGTCTCCCCTCCCTGGTTGACTGCAAGGCTTCTCAATGTGCCATCAGTCACCATTCTCCACTGAAAGCTTCATTTTGTGCTTATTTTTTCACTCCAGATAATTCACTCAGGTGCCACGTCATGTCTTGTTTGCCCAACAGGCTCGGATGAATGTAAACAAACCGTGTCAAGTTATTTTTTACAGCGCATGAAAATTTCCATGAGCACCCTGGTGAAAAATGAGTCTGCCTGTCTATGTGTGATTCTGTGGACCGCAGGCCTCAATTACTGTAGTTTATAACAACATGTCAAAGGGGCCAACACTTTCTCCCTCACACAGAGACATACTAGTGTTTTCTTTTATTAATACTGTTCGTTTGAGTAACGTAACGATGGAAATTCTAATAAGCAAGATAACATATGTATATACAGCATGTATACAAGGCTGGGGTATGTTGTAGATTGTGAGTCTGTTTTCTAATCGGGGTGTATGCACTGAACTAACTCATTTATGATGAATTACTGTATAGGAGCCTGGGATCTGTTCAGCAGATAAGAAATCAAGAAGGGCTCTGGAAGCAGCATTTTTATGCATAGTGCTACAACTGGCTTGTTTTCATTTTGCTAAAATGTCAGTCTGAATGAATTCCAATTACAGCAAGCTCAAATCTTACCCTAACCCTTCCCCAGATGTCAAGAGCCTTCAGTTGAGATAGAAGAGGAGATAAAGACGAGGCATGGAGGTGAGCTGTCTGAAATGGAATTTGTTTAGGTTTGGCAGCAGGACACGGATCACTTATCTGCTAAACCAACATGCCCCTTTCTTCACTGTTAAAGACTTGCCTCTTGTTCCACCGCAACAAAGTCACTCCTTGTTTGTCTTTTCAATATGCTGGAATAAAAGTACCGTATGTTTTTTATGTTTGGGATTTGCAGCACCCTCACTCTCTGTCTGTCTTTCTCCTCTCTCTGACAGCAGACAAAATAAACTTAACAAGCGCTGCGCTGGCTGTATGTCGGATTGCTCTGTGTTTTTGTTGTGATTTTGAGGCTTGGAAACAGATAAAAGCCAGCCTGATTTGGTCAAGAGTACTTTTACACCACTCAATACTGTTTCCATAAGGCTGGAGGCCTGCTGGATAAAATCCTTTTTCCCTTGCCATGTCAATTTTTCATGTTTGTTAGCATACACTGCAAAGACTACAGAGCTGACCTAGTGCAACAATCCTATATTTAGGTAAAAAAATCTGATTAGTGTTGTTTTTAGAACTAAAAGGACTATCTTATTATTAGAGTAAACAGTCACTTGCCTTGTCTTGCTAAGAACCTTTATCTTTATTTGAATTATTTTTAACTAGATAGAAGGGACATGTGTATCTATAAGCGTCTTGTGCATTAACTAGTTTTTAGTAGATTGCGTGAAATTAGTCATTTTGAGATTGCTTGAGATTTGGTTGTTCTAAGTGCATGGACGCCTCTAAAAAGTTTAGGCTTAAATTTGGCATTTTTGCAGTTCTGTAAGAGTTAAAAGGAATTGTTGCTGAAATGTAGGTGAAAAGATCGAAATCATTCCCATATCTGTCAGCTTATTATGTTAATGCCAGTAGCAGGTTAACTTAGCTTAGCTTGAACACTGGAGCCTAGCCTGGCTCTGCAAAGGTAACAAAATCTGCCTATCAGCACCTATAAAACTCACTGAGCAATATATTATAATTTGTTTTATGCATACAAAATCCAAAGTTTACATGTGGGTGTCATGTCATACTGGAAATGTAATTACAGATTTGTAACTTGTACATCAACATCTAAGTTGTGTTTAGGCAAACTCAGATTTCTCTGCCTAATAACATGGAAAATCAAACATACACAGATACCTTATATTAGCCAAAGTCAGCCGTTCAATGCAATTTAACCTACTAAGCAAAAGGCTACTTTTTCAAATTTCCACCTGAAAAAATACCACCAAATTTAGTCAGAAACAGGCTCACAGCTGTGACGCCAAAACCATGGATCCTATGAGACACTTGAGAGAATTTGTGAAAGTTGCTCTGTGTTCTCAGTAAGGAAGAAAAACTGATGATGCCAACTAGCTGCTCTCTCTAATTTATCCTTTAAACATAAAAGTAGTTTCAATTTTCGTATCTAAATATCAAAAATATGGAACTACTGCTTTACAATATCAGTTCTATGAGCTTAAATGAATATTAACATGTTGACGAGTGAAGGTTAAGGTGGTGTTTCTTTGTCGGTAGTTGTGATATAATAAAACCCTCACAATCTTGGATCTCTTAGTTCGATCTAAAAGACACTTATCAGGTAATTATGAAAGCCGGTGGCGGTGAACATTTGTTCTAAAGTCAGTGTCACAGATGACTGCCTTATCTTTTCAAGTCGGCCCACACGTGAATTGTAATTACACATCTTTCCATTCCCTATGTAAAAATAAAAAAGACAGCATATCATTGCCAGGAAATCATCCATACTCTGAGCTTGTTACCCTCTTTAACACACGCCATTGTAATTAAACCATTAAACCCTTGCCCTGAAGGATTTTCTGTGCTCAGGGAAGAAAGGCTATGACCAAGGTAATTATTACTTTCATTTCTGAGCAAAACATAACAGCAAATCATTGTATAAATAATTTAATCATCAGCTTAAGGAATGCTCAGCTCTTACCTTTAAACACACTGTGTTTTTTTTCTTGCCTATGTGTACTATCAGTGAGACACATGCACTAGTGACGGCTGGCATGGCTCACGCCACTTGCCAAAAATTGTCTGATTCATTGTATGCAGGTGGGCGTCTGTCTCGGGCCGAGAACTTCAAAGACTCCACACATGCAGACATGAAAACCATATTGCTTGATGACACAGAGAAACCTGTCAGAGGCATTCAATCTCTCACTTGCTGCTATTGACTGGGGAATAAAGTAAACTATGGATTCCCTCGCATAGCTCCGTATCAGCACGTACAAGTCGTGAACAAAGTGGGGAGGGAGCAGATCCAGGTATCAGTCTGAGAGCTGATGAAGAACACCAGGGCTCTGGCTTTGATCACCACTGGTGTGTGAGTGCCTCAAAGTGGCCTCGTCTGTCGGCAGGTGTGAGCGCACGCCTTCCCAGCACAGACCGCGAGAATGTGTCAGGTATTCTGTCTAAAGGTGAGAAACGTTAAATCTTCCAGACAGTTTATCCTCGTTGAAGGGGCTCTAAATCACTCCACATTACTGAGGCTCAGGTCTTGAGAATAAAATACATCATGTCCACAGGTACAAGGCGTTTCCAGAACTTCACTAAAGTAAAAGCACCTTTACACATGTCGATCTACTCCATTATAATCTAAAGTTTTACGTAAAGGAATAGTACAGTACTTCAATGAATATGCTTATTTGCTTTATTGAAGAAAGAAGGTTAATATCATCGTCACTGGCTGTCTGCTAAATATGTAACTAGACTGGAAGCAGTTGTCCAACCGTCCAGAGGTAGAAAATGCATCTACCAGCACCTCTAAAACTTAATAACTGCGATTATTATCATTTTCATAAATGTGTACAAAAAATATATATTGCAGTTTTATGGTAAACTGTCAGTATATCACTTCGAGAAGTCTGTGTTGTTTGTTTTGGCAATCGCATGTCGATGACAAGATTTGGACAAAGCATGGCTAGCTGTTTCCATGTGTTTCCAGTCTTTCTGCTAAGCTAAGCTAACTGCCACTTATTTGACAAGTGAAAACTCTTGGCTATGGCTAAAGCTGACAAAATCACCCTTCCAAAACCTCTAAATCTCAGTTGTTAACTTATATATCATTTGTTTAATCCATACGAAAAATACAATATACTTAGACTCACATAAAAACATCTAATTCAAGGTTTATGCTATGCTAAGATAAGCTAACCATTAGTGGTTTCCAAAAGAAAACTCTCCAATTTGCCAAATGCGAATTTGTAAAATGTCAAGCAAATCTCAGCAAAATATATTTAAAATATAATATTAGCAATACAAAAACATTAAAGTACTGCACCAGCAATCATCTTGCATCCAAAACTTTACTTAAAAGATGAGTTAAACATTTTAGCAAGGAGCTCATTGTTTGATATGCCTCTCTTCTCTGATTGCTAAATATGAAGCTATGGCCAGCAACTAGTTAGCTTAGCTTAGCATAAAGACTGGACACAGCCATCTCCAAAGGTAGCTAAATCCTCCTTAAAGCTCAGGAATGAACACATTATATCTCATTTGTTTAATCTTTACATAAACTACGTACTTTTACTGATCAAGTTGGCGTTTTTGGCGGTTTCTGTGTGACTTTGGATAGAGTTATCCCCAATACCAGTCTTTATGCTAAGCAAAACTAATGGGCTGACCTTATATTTATCTGACAGACAGGAGGAAATGTTCAGCATGAAAGCCAATAAGAAAATCTCCCAAAATGTTTCAATGTAGTTTTATGTAAAAATACAGAGGTACTATCAGAAAAAAATACATCTGATTGTTACATTATTATTTTTGAGAGTGTTAGTTGTAGTTGGTTGAGGCTGGGTTTTTTTTTTTTTGTTTGTTTGTTTGTTTTTTTAATTATTTGTTTACTGTTAGCTAGTTTTGTGGAGTTGTCAGACCCTGTCGAAGGGCTGCAAAAAATATGAGCGGTCAAGAGATGATTTATGGGGTGGGAATAAAGAAACACAGGCTAAGACTTTCTGCACAAATTTGTATTCATATTTTGGACATGGGCCTCACACAGTATATGAGCTCATCTGAGAAGCTTAGAGGCAAAATGTCTGCGTTGGAAATGCCAAAAATGTTTGCAGCTTGTCTGTCTTTTATGTAAATTCTTGATCGGAAAAGTAACTATGGCTGACACATGAATGCACAGTTGCTTCTGACCTGTAGCTGAGCTACTATAAAGAAGGAATATTGACTTGTGAGTGCCCTAAAAATTCTACCTTTTATTATTTGAGTGGGCTTACTTTGTTACACTCATTGTGCCAGATACCCACAGCCTGCAATAAAAGTGTAGAGAGATTATTTTTAGCACAGTGAATTTACAGTTTTTGGATCAATTAGTAAATCAGTTATAATCATTGTTGAGCATTCACAGAAAGCTTTATTTTACTATCAAAAAAAGCATGACTTGGATGTGCATAAATAACTCGTCTACATGCACTGCTTTAACTGTGTTTGTCATGTAGTTTGGGGAAAATTAGCTTGAATTTATTTGAAGCAATAAAATGGGAAATATTTCCCTGGGGCAACGTGCCACCAAAAACACAAACACAACTGTTAAAACATGTCTCTGGGGCTGCAACCAGATACTGAAACTCTACTCCTCTGCAGGCAGCTCCTGAATTCTTCCCCGTGTACAGTGGAACTTATCTCATTTTCGCTCGAGTGTTATCTGTTTTTCTACCTGTTCGTACACCGCGGACGACATGAAAGTTTTTGCTGCTGATAAAAATGTTGCACATGCAGGTTTAAGGTTGGACAGGATGATGGAGAGCCTACTATAATCCCTTGTTTTTACATTGCTGTACTGCTCCCTGTGCAGTCATCCATGCATGGGTGGAAGGGCCTAACGCTGAGCCAACGTCGCCCCGGGAGGCAGGGATCCCCGGGCTGTGTGGGACGAGGGGATCCTGCTAACCTGCGTGCATCCCAGTCGTCATGCATCCGCCCCCGTGTTCCCCACCGCTGCACTTCACAGACAAAGATTGCCTTGAGGATTTATCGCCAAAGAGCTAAATACAGTTAGGCATGCAATGTTGACTCTGCCTTCTTTTCACTGTATTATTACTCAATTTTCAAGCACCGTGTGCAAAACATAATTACTCTGTCACACTGAGAGGATGCTGTTATTAGCTCAGCAAACGTTGCAGGAACACATTTGGAAGTGTAAATGAAATGTAGTTGTTATATAATGACACGGCTGAACGTGTTTCTCATAATGTGGCCTGATTTTAAGTTGCTGTTTCCAACAACTTTACTGTTGTCCCAACAAAGATGCATTTCTTTTGTGTGAGAGAAAGTGAGTAAATTTGTGTTTATGCTTCAGAAATCGGCAGAGACAACCTCGGTTTCCTCTTGATATTAAAAGGCCATATAAGCTGAGAGAAACTTTGATCGCTGTGTCACATCTGTTTTGTGTACAAATTATAGCTTTGAAATTGGAGCGAGTGCTCATTTTCCCTGTGGTAGGTAAAATGAGCTGTTGAAAAGCTCCAGTGTTTCAGTTCCATCTCAGGTACAGGTTTGCAAAATGGTTTGACTGTGGGCAGAACATTAAGGTAGGAGGTCTTAGATCCTCCTCCTTTTATATGATTCATTTGTGGTTCTGGACGATGGTACAGAAGTACATAGGGTATTTCTTTTTATATTTTTATGCAACTAATTGAGCAAATGATGTCAGAAGCACTTGGAGGAATAAAATAAATGGTGACACAAACAGGGAGTAAAGGTATAAAATACAACTGTAAAACTGAAACTCAAAAGTGTTTCATATGAAGGCAATACCAGAGAATGTTGTGCTTGTTTTCTTGCCAAGAGTTTGTCGAACTTCTTGAGCTGACTGTATACTAAATCTGATTGTAGCTGCTGATTGTTACCTTAGCATAGCATAAAGACTGGAAACGGGAGGAAAGAGTTGGCATGGCTCTGTCTGACAGAACCACAATGTCAACAATATTTAATAATATTTAATAAAATTCAATAAAAAAAAATTGTGAAGAATAAACAGACAAGATGTAAAGTGTTTTTACTTGTAAACTGATGACTTTGTGGATGCGAGGAGGCAGATTGTGTAACCTCTGGCTCTATGTTTTTATCTGTTTCCAGTCTTCATGCCAAGCTAAGCTAGGCCAACCACCTATTAGTTAATCATCATGTGAATGAGCTTAGTTCCCGAGATGTTAAAGGATCAGTACGTAGAATTTAGAGGTATCTGTTAGGTTGTAGTGTTAGGGACAACTTATGGTGGCTGTCACTTCAACGTGAAAACCGTTGATTGCAAATGAAGATGGAAGAACCGTCCATGGCATTACCCACAGGTTTCCCAAAGAAGGGTTTCAAAGCTCAGCATGGTGGCTTTGGTCATCGCCATCCTAGCAGTGTCTGACTCCTCCTAATTCTTGGCTAATCCAAAAATGAGCAAAGAGGTAGCGCATGACTGAAGCTGAGTTGGGTCAAAGACGATGTCCTATGACAGCACTGCCTGCCATTCAAAGCAGTCATGGCCTTAATTGTACATGATTTTAAATCTGAATATAATTCAAACCAGTGTTACATAAAAACTTACCCCTTGTACATTTGTCATGAATGAGTAAATTAGCTATAGAGACCAAAACTGTTTTTGTACCAGGCTGTAAACATGTTAATTTC
This sequence comes from Amphiprion ocellaris, assembly GCF_022539595.1. Taxonomy (NCBI): domain Eukaryota; kingdom Metazoa; phylum Chordata; class Actinopteri; family Pomacentridae; genus Amphiprion; species Amphiprion ocellaris. Next base: position 19,300,277 of record NC_072773.1, read on the forward strand.
TGCTGTAAAGTTGGGCATCTAAACCTGGAAGTCCATGAGAATTGACTCACTTTTGAAGCCAACCTCAAGTGGCCATTCGTTTTTATGAAATGTTCATTCTAAACTAGCAAAAACACAAAAATTTACCGGAATTAAAGGCGACCATACACTAATAAAGCCATAATTATGAATACTAAATTCCATCTTAGTAAATCGATCCCCCCTAAATTTTACATACTGTTCTTTTAAAAATGTTATTTATTCTTTTTACACAGAAAATTAAGCACTTATATTGAACAATTTCTCACATTGCTGTACTTTATATGCATCTGTGTGTTGAATCTTAAACATTGTTCTCTGCTGTCAATAACAACATAAAACCTTATGTAAATGAATGAGCACTACAGTTGTTATTACATGAAGCCACAGTTGACAAGTTGCCTGTAAATTGCAGAAATTCAGGAACATGACCAGCACGTGAAAAGAATCGGGCAAGATTAAGGGATTTCAATAAATCTGGCATCAATCTGAAGCTGCTGTAAATGAAACAAAATCCAAATAAAACAGCAGCTCTGTGTCTGTGAGGTAAAACCACAATGCAACACTGTGGTTTATTTTACTTGTACATTTCAGATTTAATGACTGTTGATTATTTGTATCTTGTTCACTCTCTTTCAATCAACTTAATTAGGTTATTTTGCAATGTTATACAAGCATAACCTTTGTATGGCATATGGAAAGCAGACTTTGCTGCATGCCCCACAGACTAGAGGTAGTTCACACCATTGATAGTGTATAAGAGGTGTGTACTCTCACAGTGGCCCTGTTTCCTTTGGGACTTGGCCTTGTCTGATATGTGTAGGTTGATCCAAAAGGTCCCACAAGTCGTTGCATTAATCATCACTAAGGATGAGAGAGAGGAAACAAAAACCCTTGCCTCAGGCTAAACCCAGCCATTACTCAACACGCCAGGCGTGATGTTTGACTTGACTCCCTCCATTATAGCCATCACAGATCCCTCACCGCTCTCAACAGTGACAGATTCCTCTCATCTTTAGAGTGGAGAGCAAAAAGGCTCACACCTTTGACACACTGCTCTAAAACTGCACAACGTGACGGTTCACAGGGATCACCGTTGTTTAAAATGTTCATCATCCCATTAAAAAAATTCCGCTCGCAGCACAACTCCACACCTCACTGTTGTGATCACTTTCAAATGGAAAATCTCCAGAGGAATGCAGAGTTCGACTGCATGCTGCCAGCAGCCCACACACGGGATTGGTCAGATAGAAAGCGAATGCCATCATAAGAACTGTTTCCACTGGGCACAAGGGAAAAAAATGTAAATTGGGAGAGTAAATGTTTGGCTTGTTTGAGAATACAAATTGCTTGCCAAGACAGCTCCAATGGACGTGTTGTTTTCTCTGAGACCTAACAGATGTGTAATAGGATAAACTTACAAACTACCCAAGAAAAGCAAGTTTACCACTTTTCTTAGTGTGTGGCATGCCTTTTTCTTTTTTTTATTCCCTTAAACAGAATCCCAGATTGAGTGGCACCAACAAATGCAACCTTGAATACAACCACTTCCACAGATGTCAAGCTTAAATCTCAGGTTCCATCAGAGGTGACAATGCTTGGCAAAGACACTCCCTGGCATAACACTGCGTCTTAAGAGTGATTATGTCATTACCGTCTGATTGTGGGAGATGAGATGAAAAGAATGTCAGAGAGGGAGGCACAGGGGGCTAATCCTCACCGAGGTGTTCCCTTTCAGGACCCTTTCTATGGGGCTTTGTGAGGGGCTTACACGGCATGCTGCCCCAGTTTTCAGGGCCACACCGCCCCTATCGGATGTCCCAGACACAGCGGAGTCAGACTAGGCCTGTGAATGACAGAATCAATGGGCTGGGAACAACATCGCCACAGGTCTTTAAATATCTGCCCACCTAACTTTCCCAGGAATTACATCACGGCCTATAAGGCACTGTGAAGACACCCTGCTCCCAGAGGAGAGTGATTCCAGTGGGGTGCAATCTTCGGCAAGCTTCCGGGTTGATACAAGGTCATCCTTCATAGCTGCTGCTTTTACAGAGCGAACCAAGTCAAATAAACACCACCAGGCCACAACCACCTACAAAGTGTTCTTAGAGATACAAAGGAGACCTCACTGCGAGGCTTCAAGGTGGGGGGAAAGGTGGTGGAGGTTACTGCCAGACTGCGTGGTGGGAGCAGAAGTGAAGGCTGGTATATAGGGCAGTGAGGGTTACATGAGAATGCCAACATAATGGGTGGGCTGAAAGCAAAACAAACACCCTGTTGGAAACCCCTCTCAAATATGCAACACCAGCAATAAACCAATAAATAACAGAGTCAAGGGCTAACTGTTGCTCCTGAAAATGGAAGTGTACCACAGCAATGCCGTTTTGTAAGAGGAGTATGTTTCCAATGAAAACAACATTTTTCCACAAGTCTCTCTAGAAAATAGAAACTCTAAATGTTCTATTTTTCATTTTAAATGATTTAGTTCATAACTACCTTTCTTGCTACAGTGATGAGCTACCTTTAAATATCTCATCTGCTTTCTCTTGAAGCTGGAAAATTGGTGGCAGACACCCACAGCGCGCACTAATTGATGCATTGATCAGCCTTTAGATGTCCACATTCCTTGCATTCCTCCAGAAGTCATCCATTTTGTGTTTAACACATTTTGGTCCGTCAAACTGTCGTAGGTTTGACCTGGTAGGGCACACCTGTCCTGTCCAAGCTTTTACCTTTGCCACACGCTGTTTCATCTGCATACAGCCTGTTCTAACAAGAAAACTGCACATATATCTGCAGGTTATGCCTCAAAGTTTAACCTTCAGCTTATACATTTGTAGAAAATATATTTTAACTATAAACTTATACTTTATAAAAAAAATAAATGTACTACCTTGATGCTTCCACCGACCTCTTCACTGTTGGACAGAGTTGCATTGTACGTCTCAGTGTGTTGTGGAGTGGCCTCCTTTGGCCTCTTTCTCTCCTTCTTGGCATCCACCCCATCCAGAAGGACACACTGAGTCCAAAACACTGCAGCCACCACGGCCAGAGGCCCAGCCCCACACCACATCTTCACACTCGTTCGATCAGCACCAGAATCCCTGCAGAAGCAACCCAAATCTTCTGGGAGAGGACCAGTCGTGTGGTTAACAGAAGCTGAGGATGCCCACAAGGCTCACAAAGTCGGGGAGAGAGGGAGACTGGAGGAATGCAGCTTCAGGGACTCCCTGTCCACGAGACTGTCAGACCGACTGCTGCCGCCGTTGCTCCTGTGTTGATGAGCTCTCAGCCAGCACAACGTTGCAGGGGCACTGTTAAGTCTAGCCAGAAAGCCAGGAGGCTTACTCAACTATGAAATGTGTCAAGCAGAGTGGTCCAAGGGAATGACAGATCGGTGCAGATCTGACAGCAAATAAACCCATTAGTGAGATTTTTCACGCTTTCTGCTCTGTTGGGGGGTGAGGTGTTGGAGGGGGTGGGGGTGTGGTGGTGGTGGTGGTGGTGGCGGGGGGTACAGGGGGCAAAAGAAGAGGCAGAGAGGAGGGGCGTCCGAAGCTGAGGGTGGGCCGTGGGGGCTGGAGATGGATGGCAATCTTCTCTTTTTCCCTCGCTCTCTCCCGCTGTCTCTCACACTGAGCAGTGGATCCAGGCTGCAGCAAACTGGTGTGGTAGCTGGAAAAGCTGCACGAGCCGCACAAGTTGGGCTTTCATCTACAGATGCAGGTCAGACCGGCGCGTCTGTTGGCACGCCGTGAGTCCGCAGGGATGCAGAAAGAACTAGAGCTCAGGAGGAGATGGATGAGGTCCAGTATTGATCTATGCACAGTCTTCTCCTTTTCTCCTTGAAGCATAAACTGCTTCCTATCACAAAACATAAAAGTCTGCAGGTATGAGCTCCTCTGCCTCTCAGGTGCTGCCTACTGACTGTCCCAACAAGTCCATGTGCAGAGATTTAGTGCCTGGTAGGTTCCTCTTTGCCTGCTGCACTCCCTGCCCCTCTGGTCTCAGTTGCTCCTTTGCTCTCTGACTGAGCTTACAGGAGGGCTCACAGTGGAGTTTTATCATCACCCATTCTCCCTCCCCCTGCCCCTCTCCCTCTCTCTCTCCCTTGCGTCTCTCTATTGGCAACATCACTCGCCTATTCAGCTCTGTTTTATCTCATAGATGAAATGCTCAAGCTGAAGAGGTTCTTTGGCAGACAAGTCGTGTGTGTGAAGTGTACGTAAAGTTGTGTATCTGTCATTCTGGCTTATTACTAGCCAACTCTACCAAAGCCCTGTGTTTATATCCATGCTGGAAATAGAAACAAATTTATGCACATTTTTTGGTGGCTTTAAGACATTATCTTGTGTAATCTGTTGTTTGAAAACTGGCCAAAGGACTTGGACAAGTACCACTGTTTGCTTTATTCAATGCTGATGTCTCCATCTCCTGAGTGCTCTAGGAAGAAAAGCGTTAAAGCAAAATTTATATTTCAATTTGTGTAAATTGCAGGTTTCAGTAAATAACCTATGACTGATGTGATCAAATTGCTGGTCTGGGTATTCCTACAATAAGCTCATTTGTCTGAAAGGAATTCAGCCCTTTCATACTCTTATTAGGATAAATAACATGTTAGCTCATGAGTGCTTACCCAGACCTATGTATTTATTTCTTTACGTCTTTTGACTGGACTGCTATTTTGTCTGTTTGCCATTATTACATTTTAATACAGTGACATCCAGAGGCAGTAGCCTGAAGTGCAAACAGCTCACTAGTAGTTTTCCAGCATGGCTCCAAACTGGTGACGTCCTGGTTCCTGTATCCGCTGCACATCTGTCTGCAGCTGCAGCCATGAAATGTCAAGTTCAACTCTGAAAACAGGGCAACACCTTGAAAATACAGAGTTGAATTTAACAAGAAAAAAATGTTTAGGAGTTTTGCCACATGTATACTTTCTGCCACCTTTTCTTGTGTTCTGGGCAGTTTTGCCCCAATTTTTAGTTACTATTACAAGTGTAGTATTTCATTATATTTTAAATATTTAGTCATTACTTTTGCTATTATTTTTCGTAATTTTTAAAAATCCATTTAAAGAATGTATTCATTAATTGTTGTAATTTCAATAAGTTATTCTAGCTATTTGAAGTGTTTTTCATTAGTTTTTTATTTTTTTAGCAAGCTATTTGAATAAGTCTTCATTAGTTTTGCTAATGTACCCCTCACTTTTATCAGTTTAAACAATTATTGCATTACTTTTAACAATTTCAACTGTTATGTATTACTTTCAGCGAGCAATATATATCACTTTAATATTATTTACTTTTAGCAATTCAAACAATTTATACATAACTGTTAGCTACTACTATTGTATGCAATATAAGCATTGCTTTAAGCCATTTATGAATAACATTTAGTTGTTAATTAAGTTTATTAATATTGTAGCTTTTAGCTAATTTAACAATTTATGCATCAGTTTTAGCTGTTTATCCATTACCTTTAGCGATTTGAACTGTTTTAAATGAAGTCTAGCAATCAAAAGCCATAACCTTTGGCTATTTTAACAATTTATGTATTACTATTGGCAACTTACCCATTACCTTTAACTATTTGAATTATGTATCATTAGCTTTTATGTATAAACAATATGTACAACTTTTACATATTTAAACAATTTATACACCACTTTTAGCTACTTTATCTGTAAACAGATAAATTATGAACATGGGAATAGTCGTGAATTAGTCATCTTGTAAATTGCAAAATTTAATTATTACATTTTACAACGGCATGTTTGCTACGAACACGGACATAAAGCTCCGTGTATTTGTACGATATGACCAGATAAAACCAGCTGCAGACGGATACAGACTGTGAATGGGGATTGTTTTACACATTAGTGAAATTCGGGGTTTTAAAGTGAAACAGCTGACCAGAAGTTGTAGCTGTGACTTGTGTTAGCTAACAGATGCACCAGCGCAGCGTTAGCGGCTAGCTAACGGCAATTCAACTGACAATTTGAGTGAATTAACACTGACAGCAACATCCGCACCAACTTTGCCGCAGACTGGTGTCTCTCCGGGGCTGCTGTGGACTGACCTGTCCCTCATTTTAGAAAGGGGTGTGGTAGAGGAGCCACGTGTACAGGAACTGGACTCTGACAGCTTGCCTGACTTACTGAAAGCACTGCAGGTTTGTTGGAATAGGAAGTGCCTGCTAATATGATCGTCAGCTAGCTGGTAACTCCACTGTCTGCTGCTAGCCACCTCTCATTCCCCGGAGTGTTTTCAACCTGTGCCGCTTTTATTCACGTCTGTGAGGTTGGTTGATCTCTACGAGCGTTGTCCTACTTTACTATCGATATTTAGACCACTTAGTGACCAAGAAGCGCTAACGTTAGCCGTGATGTTGTTATTAGCCTGCCTGTGCTAGCCGCTTAGCATCATGAAGCAGCGTCACTGTATAAAATAACTCGAGCGACGTGACGGTGCTAAATTAGCGAGCTAACCGGTGTTTGTGTTAAGAAAACTGATAGTCCTGCCGGTTTACGTAGTTTCATGCTGCCCAATAAATAATGTTTAAATAATGAATAATTGAATAATGAACAACAAACAATGTAAATAATGAATATCGGCAACCAGGTTGTCAGGTAGGTCAGGGTTATAACCTTACGTGGCATTCAGAAAACCCACCATAGAAGCATTAACTACTAAACTCTCCATTCGTGATGTTAAATTAGCAACGACGTAACTTAAAGCTGATGTTGCGGTGTTTACTAGCTAGTGTGGACTTCCTAGTTTGTTTTGCTAATTTGACTAACCAAAGTCAAATTCATTTATAACAGCTGAATCAAAATGGTGTACAATTAAGAGTAGCAGCCAATGAGATAAAGATATATGTAAAACACAATGACTAAAACGACAATTCTGAATAAAAACACAATATTATAAGGGCATAGGGTACAACAGAATAAGGAAAGTAAGTCACTGTGGCTAATTTGAACTTAGAGCATTACCCTCTGATTGACTCATCCCCACCAGTATTGTCATTGATACGGTCAAGGTATAAATGTGATATCTAGTGGGTGTGTTCACTTTCTGGATACTCAGATCAGGCAAGAACTTGGTATTGAAATCTAGGCAGCACCGCACTTAGTGACCTGCAGCAACAATATAATACTTTTGTCTCCGTTAACGTTATACTGAGAGTTAGTTTACGTAACTAATCATTTGCTTTTACAATTACTCTTCCACAGGCAATCATGGCTGTTTGGCGAAAGCTGTGGTGCAGAAACCTCCTGGCTGTGTGTCTGCTGTTTTATGTCCTCCTTCATACCATGGACGTACATGCGCGCCCAGCCAATATGTCAGCCTCTAAAGACAAGTCTCCAGCTGGCAAGGATGAGAACGAGATTCTTCCCCCTGACCACCTGAATGGGGTAAAGATGGAGAGGGATGGACACCTTAACAAGGACTTCCATCAGGAAGTTTTTCTAGGGAAAGAGATGGAGGAGTTTGAAGAGGACTCAGAGCCACGGAGGAACAGGAAGAAGCTCATTGAAATATTCACCAAGTAAGACACATTTTTGATTCTCTGAAATGCAGGCAGGAGTTGCTCATCAGGTTTGTCACCATTTGCCACCAGGAAGAAATGTAAAATACCTGAACACTAGAATAACTAATAGGTGCTGGCCATAGAAAAAATAACTCTGTGTTGCTGTTATGAGAGGCTGGAGGTACGTTTGATTAAGATGCGCTTGGGGTGTATCATAATGTCATGGTGTTGCAAAACGCACACAGACTGAGAAAGTGAAGGGTAATGTGGTTGTGAAATTCCGCTGCAAGTCATGTTTGTCTTTGTAGAAGGCACATTAGATATAGAGAGGCTTTTGTCAAAAACACAATGCAACACATAAATGTTGCTGTTTTCAAAGAAAAAATGTGCTATGAATATTTTTCTTTGCCTTGTGGTGCCATATTTTGAGCAGGTTTTTTATTAACTTGGTAAATGTTCTTTTTCACTAAACATATTACTTGGCAAATACTCATCCTTCAAAATTGTCCGTTCATATGCATAATATGATATGGAAAATGCAACAAAATAAAACGATGAAAAGTGAGGTCTAAACAAAGTAACTCAAATAGGCATAACTAAACCAAATGGCACCTACAATATTTGATAATTAAAAATCTTATGGAGCCATTGCAGCGTTGAAGTTCACTAACTTTGAGCTACTTTAACAGTCAGTTTATTTTTGTAAATTCTCTCCTCACAGAGTTGACTTCAACAAGGACAGGAGTGTGAGTGCAAAGGAGATGCAGCGCTGGATTATGGAGAAGACAGAGGAGCACTTTCAGGAGGCCATGAAGGAGAACAAGAACAGTTTCCGTGCTGTCGATCCAGACGGCGACGGTGAGAGAATCGCATCTGCTGTCTGTTGCAGTACTGTGCTCCAAACTAATCATGTTTTAGTCAAATTCCAAATCTGAATCCATGCTTTGTCTGTAGGTCACGTGACATGGGATGAATACAGGGTCAAATTTCTGGCCAGCAAAGGTTTCGATGAAAAAGAAGTTGCTGAGAAAATAAAGAATAATGAGGATCTGAAACTGGATGAGGAAAGTAAGTGCAGAAGGATTCCGTTGTAATATTTTATCAAAGGTGGTTATAACTGGTAAATCTGAGAACACATGCTCCAGCCTTCCAGTTAAATCTGTTTTGAGTTGTTAATATTCTTCGTATCTTCGTGATTGCAGCTCAGGAAGTCTTGGAGAGCCTGAAGGACCGCTGGTTTCAGGCAGACAACCCTCCAGCTGACCAGCTGCTGGATGAGCAGGAGTTCCTGTCTTTCCTTCATCCTGAACACAGCAGGGGCATGCTCAAATACATGGTCAAGGAGATTGTACGAGACTTAGGTACACTTTACTCAGCCACTGACTAAATACTGAGCTTCAGTGTCTTAAACTAGACTGAAAACAGCTGCCTGCTGCATTTTCATGATGACATGAGAGCAAAACATTGAGCTGAAAGATACTGACACACCTCCTACAGCTGAGGGTACTGCAGGTTAACTGAGTCATTTCTGTCTTTAAATTTTAAAAATGACAGAAAACAATGAAAGAGGACATTAATATTCATTAATGAATGAAGCCTACATTAATGTACATATACTGCAAACATACGTATCCCTACACACAATATATTCCCTTATTTGAATTTCAAAGGGCGATAACGGGTTTAAAGTATTTAAGATGGCACCAAAGGTGTTGTATATTTAACCATTAGTGTCTCTGTTTACATGCATAGAACTGTGTTCCAAACCTGGTTTTGTGTCAGTACTTGGAAATATTACACCTCAGTTTTGGTTCACTCTTTTATTATACCCTGACAAGTGCGGTTCGGCTGGTATTGATCAAGTTACTGGGTCATTTAAATGGCTTCCAACTCCCTTCTTACTCTTTGGTCTTCCTGTCTTGTCTGCACAAGCAAGCATTACTGTAACCTGTTGACAGTTTAACTAGACACAGTACAGAAAACATGCAGCATCTCTTGATGAAAGTTTGTCTCCTCCACATGATTGATTTAAGCCCAAAGATGACGCATATAAAACAAAGAAAAGCTAAAAAAAATATCCAAATAAAATCAAAGGTGCGTGCTAAATTCTTTATTTTTCTTTAAAATTACTGAGTTATCAGAATTGTTGCTGGTTTATTGTTAATTAATCAGCTTGGCCAATGAAAAAACACTGATAAGGAGTACATAGACTAGTGCTGTTGTATTAAATACTTGTATTATTTTTGTATACTTCGTGCTAAAATGCTAAATGTTGCATCTTCAGTGTTGTTTGAATAAACATTAATAAAATTAATGCTTATTAATGTAAGTGAATTTTACCACTACAGAGTATAAATTCCAGGTTTGTTGTGCTTTTCTTGCAGATCAGGATGGTGATAAGAAACTGACCCTGTCCGAGTTCATCTCTTTACCCGTGGGCACCGTGGAGAACCAGCAGGCTCAGGACATTGACGATGACTGGGTCAGAGAGAGGAAGAAGGAGTTTGAGGAGGTCATTGATTCAGACCGTGATGGCATCGTAACTATGGAGGAACTGGAGGTAAATAACAAAAAAGTAGCAGCAGTCTTGTTTGTTCGGTGCCTTATATTTTTTGATCCTTTACATTGGAAAAGCATTTTTTGAAGTACTGTGTGTCCAGGCTGCTACAATATTTCACCCATCGACTGAACTACAGACCTCACCTCAATTTAAGGGGAAAAAACAAACAACAAAACAGTAAAAAATAAAGAAATGCAAAATTAATTCATAGTTTTTGGATACCGTATCTGATTTAATCTGCTTGTTTTAAAAGGGACACAAAAAATGTAATTTAGCAGTTCAATATACAGAAACAACAAATCGTGCATCCCTTCACCCTCCCACCTACTAGTTAAAAAAGAAAAGTGGCTCACTAACAAATGAAGAAACTAATAATGTAACCAATGGAAAATTTAAGAAGTAAATAGAATATGTGTAGTTTTTTTAAAAACCTGAGATTTTAATATTGAATTTCAGAATTAAATGTCAAGATGTTTTTGCACATTTGCCTTGTAGATTTAATTTTAAATAAATAAAACTGACCTTTTGCCCTTCATTTAATAACTCCATTTATTTTACTTTTGTTACCAAAAAAAATGTTTAAAAATATATGAGAAATATATGAGAAACTTGAGAAATTTCTCTTCCATCTCTAAGCTATAAAATTGACTGTCAGACACTTTATAAATACAGCTTTGTCTTCTGAGACTGAATTGACACTCGGTTGCCCCTGACAGTTTATTTCATTCTCCCTCTGATTCGTCTTGAAGGAGTACATGGACCCAATGAATGAGCACAACGCTTTGAATGAAGCCAAGCAGATGATCGCCGTCGCAGACGAGAACCAGAATCACAACTTGGAGCTGGATGAGATTCTCAAGTACAGCGAATACTTCACAGGAAGCAAACTCATGGATTATGCCAGAAATGTGCATGAGGAGTTCTGAAGACAGGTTCATTCTCCCCTTTTCTCCAACATCTGCTTCAGGGACAAGCCTGGGAGGGGGGCGGCCCACTGATCAGATGTTCTAGTGTGCAATTCTGTGTTCAAAAGCCTAGCATCAGCTGCCTCTTTCACTGCTGACTCCAGTTAATGCATCCCTCCTTCAACCCTGGACCCTCAAAGATAGTCTGGCTTCTATGTGCCATTGGACTTTTAAATGTTTTCCATAAATTTGAGGCACTACAACTACTCCAGATTTATTTGTGTTTTGTTGTGAAATGTGTGTATATGAGGAATTTTATCTCTAGAAGACATTTTCTTTTGCTGGTGCAGCGGTGAGAGAGACTGCCAGCTAGGCCAGCTATTTGTTCTGCAGGACGTGTGTGTATGTAATGTAAATATTCACATACATCACATACGGCTGTGAGATTGGAATATAATGCTGATGAAAGGTGCAAACCTTGGAGAGATATTAAAAGAGTATATTGGTGACACAATATAAGTGTTACCACTTCATTCCCAAAATTCAAAAGTAGATTTTGTTGTTAGTGGTGTACAGTTTCACTAGTTCTCGTAATAGGTAGCATCCGTCCTTCCAGATTACTTATGAACAGGGTAATAATTGTGTAAAAAATATTTAAAAAGCAATCTCAATAACATAGTCCTACGTAGCACAGCCTTTCATTAACATCAGATACACAAAATGTAGGAAAAGATGGAGATATGAGAACGGTATATGTGATATTTTACCCAACTGAAGGAAAAGCACAGGTGTCACCAATAATGTTGCACCTAAATGGGATTCAGCCATTATCAACATTAGTAGTTTCACCTTAGTGCAGCAGGACAAAGCATCCTCTTTGATTACAGCCTAGTGGTAAGTTCTTCACTACAAGCACTCTAATTCATGTTTTAGTTCAGATGTGGAGGAAGATAAATCTATTTATTTGAGCAGTTTAATTTGGATCAGCTGCATTTTTGAAGGCCTCCCAGGTTCCCAGGCTTACTCAGTTCTTGTCTTGGTTGTTTTTTTGCGTGCTAAATTTTGAATGCTCTCCATATAATTGTTTTGAAATGCATGGACAAACTACGGAGTCACATTCCTGAGTTTTGTTGCGATTCTCAATAACCTGTGGAGTGTTGGGATCATAGATCCTGCTGCAATCTTTGTCTGATTGTAAAATAAGATTTATTATAACAGAATGTGACAGCTTTATAAAATGTACTGCAAATACATCAGTAAAAAATAAATATTTCTTATCAACTAAAGAGTACATGGGTTTATTTAATGTTTAATGATTTTTAAGGCTAATAATTATGTAATCTTATTGTCCCGATATTGTGAAAGAAAACAATCATCCCACATTTCAATACCTAAAAACATTAAGGTCAATTAAGTTTACATTTTACAAGTCAGAAACAGTGATATGTCTGTAAAAAGTAGGTTTATACCCTCCTTAGAAGTTTCCTCCTTTTTATTGCTTTTCAACATTAAATCATGGTGAATATAATTTGCCTTTAATGACAAGAGTTTACAAAAAATTCCTTTCCTCCTTTAGAGGAGTCATAGCGGTTCTGGTGGCATTCCTCACTAGTCTCTTTCATGCAGTCACTCAGCTTTTGAAGACAACCTGCTCTAGGCAGATTTGTGCCATATTCTTTCTATTTCTAAATGATGTTTTAATTGTACTCCAAGGGATATTTAGTGACTTGGAAATTTTCTTGTATCCATTCCCTGATCTGCCTTCCAAAAATTCCCAGAACATTTGGATTATTTTTTGTGAAAATTCCAGGAAAGTTTTGAGAAAATTCCGTTCTCAGGACATCCGATAGTACACAGCAAACAGAAACTTAACTGATAATTTAGTACTTACTTATTCAAAACGTAAAATACTAACAGGGAACATGCTGAGCCCACAGTGAAACTTAATGAATCCAACATAAATGTAACATTTTGCAGTCAAACTACCACTTTGAAACTTTTTTCACAGGTGATACAGGCTTAAGGCATTAGGCACTTGCTTCTACAGAAACTTTTCCTACAGGAATATGGCTTTTGTCCTGTGTGTATTCTCATGTGTTGCTTCAGGAAATCACTTCTACTCAAATGTTTTCAAAGTTTTGCAGAAATACAGCTATCCTGGGTGTCCTCTTCCATTTGGGATTCATTTTTGAAGGCTTTTCCACAAATATCATATTTTACAGACATGTCACATTGACTCTCTGACATGAATGTTTTCTACCTTCTCTTTGTAACGTTTTGTTTCTGTGGTGATAGTTGCAGGTATGGAGAGACTCTGACTGAGCCAGTAAATAATATCACTTTAGCGAGCACATTAGCTATCTGTGCCAGCTGGAGGGGCACTAAAACAGCTAATTAAATATCAAGGAGTTTGTTTTCCTATATTAATTCACACAATGTCAGAAAATGGTCACCTATGCAATCATTTTGGTCGCAGTCTGAGGACTTGTTAAGTCTCCAAAATCTTAGACATATGTTTTTACTACTAATTGTTTCTTGCTTTAAGAAGCAATTCATTCACTTACAGTTTTAATAAACTATTCTGTGTAACTTTACTTGCAGTTGCCATGCAATATCCACCTCTATGCGTTTCCCTATGTCAGTATTCATGTAAACATTTTCTACCTTGTAACTTTTTTTCTGTGAGGTCTCTTTCTTGACTTTGCATTTCTAATGGATCCTAAATCTACATGCTTACTTCCTTTCAGATCTGGGCTCTTAGCTGAAGGAGAGCCGAGAGAGACAAGCTTGACACTTTGTGTTTCTGGTTCTCTGTGGTCACTTTCCTCGTAAGTAGAAGTCATCATAAAGGTATCAGTTTCCTGCTTCAGTACAAGCTGCTCTTTTTGTGAAGCCTCTGGTTCCTTCTGGTCCAGACTAGAGTTCCTCTCCTGGTTACAGAGCTGCCAGTCAGCAAGACCCTTCTCTTCCTTGCAGACCTGTTGGTGCAGGAGATCTGAAGGGACAGCAAGAGAACGTTTATTACTGTGGTGATAAAAAAACAAACATATGCACAATGAAAGTGTCTTAGTTTACTCGCAATTATTATTTTTTTTATACATTTAAATATAAAAAGGTACAAAACCTTTTACCAAACAGGGCTCCAGACTTACTTTTTCCATTTCTAGCACTACTGTGATCAGGTTTCTCAGCCCATATTCTAATTTCAATATGCGTAATGTGGACAGAACCTTCAATAGCTACTTCCCGACGTGAATCATCACCGTTGCCAGTTAACATGACAAACAGCAGGCCCAAAGTCCACCGGGAAACAGGCCAACACAGACTAGACGGAGCTGACTAAAGCCCACAGCTCGCAGTCAAAAGTGGACTGTCTCTTCTGTATGGGTGTGACAGCCTGGCCAGTGTGGCCTGTGACTAAGAGATGGCTGCCCATGGATTGCCAATAATATCATTATTAAATACTGACATAAATAAATATGTCTATGAAAAAAAATATGAAATAAATAAGCAAGGTAAGGGAGATAAATATACATAAAGTAAATGTAACAATACAAATCAATTAGATTTCAATAATTAAACAAATATGTTTTGGAATAAAAAATGCCATTTTGGGGGAGATTAGTTTTATTTATTTATAAATTCCACAGGTATTTCTTCTTTTGATCTAGTATATTCAAATTTTGGGACATGGATATGTGACAGATTCAGAGCAAAGCAACAGCATGCAGACTTCCAGTTCCTCATTTGTGTTTTGTTACTATGCGATCAGCATTGTTTGTCAGTCAGCAAGACTATGCAAACTACTATGCAACTACTAAAGCTAATTTCCTGAAACTTGTTGGTCAGGTGGAGCATAAGCACAAAATTAGAAATAACTGCGGTCCTGAAACTGCAGCTTCCTATACTGAAGGAACATAATGTTGTGTTCAGTTGCCTTAAGAGGGGGGCCTTCAGTTGCCACCCCCCAACAACTTTTCCTTTTATTAATGTTTTAACTTGCATTTTTGTTGTGTGGCACTTACCTGTATTAGTTAAGTTGTTTCTAGTGCTATACCAATTTACACCAGAAGATGGCAGTAGTGGCGCATGATAAAGGCTGATTTCCCAAAAAAGCTCAGTTCAAACGGAGGCTGTATTAGAAGGAGTCACTACAGAGACGCCATTGCTTGAAAAGCTGTCGTTTCTGTGTTTACAGAATAAAGTCATCCTTGTTACACAAATGTCCGCATGCCTTTGTCTTCATGTGTGTAACATATATATATACATATATAGAAGACAGTGCGCTAGCGTATCTAGTCTTCTATATATATCGATGGTCGGCACGTCTGGTAGCATCTCTGGCTGCTGTTGACCTTGTTTTTGGAGTAAAACACGGTAAGAAGATAAATACTTCTAACCTGTAGCGTTGTTTTGTTGTACGTTAAGTCAACGACTTGTGAAGAGTTGTGTTTTGTCGTGTTTGAGTAGTTGGTCCGGACGCGTTAGCTAGCTAAGCGGCTAAGTTAGCTAGCGGGCTAATTAACACAGGTGGCTAACTTACCGCTGAACACCTGTGTTAGTTGTTGCTGCAGCTGTCATTATTAGAATGACCTTCTCAACCTGTATTTCTCTGCTGTGTAATTTAGCTTTTAAAAAAGTTATTTTACTTTAAGGTTAACTGAAACCCGTTCAGCTGCACTGAAGTTTAACATTCAGCTGGTTTGAATTAAACCAAGCTTAACTTAACATTGCGCAACATTACCTCTCTGAATCTCCATAATTTCATTAAATTCCTTCTCTCTTCCACTGCTCAAGTTCAATCCAGTATATAAAATGACATTAATAGTGAATAAACTAACAACCAGCCATTGTATTTATTTATTATTACATGTATTTGTAGTAAAACATGAGTTGAAACATCCTGCTTTTGGATCTAGAACTGCACAAGCCGTTCATTTTCAGTCACCTGATGAGTTAAACTCCCCTTTTTATCTGAGGTTGAAGCAGAAAGTCTGAGTTAACAAAGAAAGTTGCTTATAATTTGCGATACCTGTTTTCTCTGACTGAGGCTTTAGTTTTTGTTGAGCTGATTTACATGTAGAAACTTTGTTCAGGAAAATTTCTCAGTAGCTCAGAGGACAGGCTGCTTTTTACACAACCTTGTAAGAGAATGTTTGTCAATGCTTTCAGCAGAATTTAGAAACACAACACTTCCTAAACAGATACTTTGAGGCTGTGAGGTTGAACATTTGAGAATATATCAGTGTGTTTGTTTGTGGTCTTTCTGTTTCTAGGTGGAAGCTGAATTAGTGAGGATGACTCCTGCTACTGTCATCTCTAAACTCCTCACACATCTTTACCTGCACATGAGGAAAATCACTCCTGTAGAATGCAGGTATGTTTGTCATTATTATAAAAAGATGTTGCCTGTTGACCTGTCAGAAACCCATTATACAGAGTCAGCCAAAATAATGTTTACACACATCAGGAAAGGAAAAACTTGCATAAATATTTCAATACCAAATTTATTCAGACATCATGAGATTGATAAAAGTCATCTTTGGCCTCTACAATTACAAGAGATGCTCAAAGTGGTGGCCACTGGCTTCCAGACATTTCTGTTGTGTAGTAGACGTCACTTGTTGATGCTCCATTCATGAGGGTAGCGCCATCTGTTGGGAAAACATCGTACAACAGGACACAGAGTTATCGTGATTTGATCAAACTTTGAAAGAGGAATCTATATGTGCAGAAGTACTTATACAAATAAAATATTTATAAAAGTTTTTCTTTTCCTGATGTGTGTACATTATTTTGGCTGACTCTGAACTTAATGAGAACAAAACTGTCATTTAATTGTTGCTCTGAAAGCTTCTTTAGTGAAAACCAGCTGGTGTTCTGCTTTGAAACAAACTGCTGTTGAGGTCTGTGTTTTTAGGTTTAACCCCACAATTTCTGAATGAACTGATAGTTTGTTTTTTTTTCCTGATCAATGTGGACGTTATAATTGATGGTAACATTTACTGATCATATAATCAGCATGACAATATAACAGTGTTACATTCTGACCACCTGACTAATACTGTGTTGGTCCCTTTATGCTGCTAAAACTCCTCTGACCCAGTGGTTCATCAGAACCTCTGGGGATGTCCTGTGGATCCTGTGGATCCTGTGGGTTGCAGGGTGGGTCCTACCTAGACCAGGCTGATCCTGGACCATCCCACAGATGCTCCATCAGATCTGGATGTGGGGAGTGTGGAACCCAGGTGAACAGCTTAGCTCTGTCGTGTTCCTCAGACCACTCCTGAGTAGTTTTAATTTGTCCTGCTGAGGGTGGCAGCTGGCATCAAGGACTGCTGTTGCCATGGAGACTAGGGGGTTGTTTGTCCTGCAGTGTTTAGGTGGTGGTACATGTCAAACATCCACATGAACGTCAAGGTTTCCCAGCAGAACGTTACATTAGAACAAGATGATGGATGTTGTTCTCTTCAGCTGTCAGTGGTCAGAATGTTGTGGCTGATCGGTGGATCTGTCTGCCTTTACTCTGACATCCAGAGTTGTACAAAAGTGTAGTATGTGTGCAGTGCAGAAGAGATTTACTTTATTGGATGCAATTTTTTTTTTTTTTAAGGGAGAGCATTTTTTTTATCCACCTGAAGAAGACCTAATCTTTCCCTTCAAAGGATAGTTAATAATTACTACGGCTTCCATAGTGGTCCCATCAGAGCAAATCATATCCATATACAGATTTTTATTAATTCCAGGGCTGGTTCAGTAAAGAT
The DNA here is from genome assembly GCF_022539595.1 of Amphiprion ocellaris. Classification (NCBI taxonomy): domain Eukaryota; kingdom Metazoa; phylum Chordata; class Actinopteri; family Pomacentridae; genus Amphiprion; species Amphiprion ocellaris. The sequence continues at coordinate 19,318,063 of NC_072773.1, forward strand.
TATAATAATAACTACATCAGATAATTCTTGGTCGCAGTTGGAATTTTGCAGCCTGAGAGATGGTTGAGAAGGTTTGCAGTTCTTGTTTTAGCAATATGTTATAATAGAAGATCTTTATTGTCATTTTACATGACATTATCTGCAAACCAGCAAAGTGTATCAGTCTGAGGTATCTAAAAATAAATAAAGAAAAATGCTTCTAAAGCCAATAATGAACAGAATATTTTGAGGGAATATTCTAAAAAGGAAAGAAAAGCTCCATTCTCACTCCTCTCAGGATAAACTGTCATTAAAATTGACTTTAAATTTAGCTTCAACACGAGATAAAAACATTTACTTTCATTACTGATGTCAAGTTTTAATAAAGTTCATGCTACTTTTGTAAAATGATGAAAGTGAATAAATTGTATTTCTGTGATCTGTGTTTGATTTCTGTCTTTTCTCCTGTCATCCAGATGTTCAGAGGGAGATGATGCCACATCTGGTCCAGCCGATGGAAGGTCTTGAAGTTCTCTGACTGGCCTCGACTGAAGATGGTCGTCTCACTGGATTTAAGGTTCAGATGCTCAGTAACAAACTCCACCAATGTGCCAACAGGGAAGCTTTAGGTTTATTAAATGTTGCTATGAAGGTATCGCTGTTTTTCTTTGTGAATGCAATGTGCTCCAACTGAAACTTGAATTAGAACTTAGAAGTAAATCCTTCCATTTGAAAGGATTTAGTTGCATTAATAACCTGATAACATTCAAATTTTTATTCCAGTCTTGGTTGGAAATAGAATCTCTGTATTGATTCAGGTAAAAACTGAACTTCACAGCATGTTGGAGCAAAACAACCAGATGAAAACTGTGATGGTGTTGGATTGTCAGACCGTAATGTTGCAGCTCAAAGCAGCTTTTCTAGCTCAGTTCATTCTGACATTCAGCTATGAATCAACACAGCAGATGGTGATCCATGCTGTGGAAGTCTCACATCTCCTGATTTAATGGAGCTGCTTTGCACTTTTTACACTGTTTATTCACCAACACTTTATTTAATAAAAGTCCCATCTAGTTTTTATGAGGAATGTGATGTTTTAATTTCTCTATGAATAACTGCAGTCTAATGCAACAGCTGGAATTGTAACATCTGTCCTGATATTGATCATGAAGTATTGATCAGAATACTTATGGTTAGCAGTCATCCCTGAAGTTTTACATTAAAATCTTTACTTGTGTTGTGAACTTTGGTAAGAAGCAGAAACGTTAGCGTTGCCATGGATACATGAGTGTTAAATTCTGTCCATGTTTCCATTTTGGGAAATGCAGTCCAGTTCCAGAATGTGGAGGAATTTAGTCTCAATCACAGACAACAAATATTATCTGAAAGTCGGGTTATTGTTGTTTATCAGCACAATACAAAAAGATTAATGTTAGAAATATTCCAGTTAAGACTCTAGAATACCATGATTTATGTATATTTACCTCAATAATATGAATGTTCAGGTTAAGATTGTACAGTGATATTTATTATGTAAGTTTAGCTGATTAAAGTTTATGACTGCACTAAAATATTATTTAAATTGATATCATTATTATAATATTTAGGGTCAGACCCTACAGTACTGAGATTAAGAAGTTAAATATTCTATAAAATGTAAATACACTGAACTCATTTGGATATATTTAAGTGAGACTCTACAATATTGTTTATGACACAAATCTATCTAAATCAAAATTTTAATCATTTTTACTCCAAACATTTACTGGACTGATTTAAATATTAAAATCACTCCTTTCTAATCCTCTGCTGTACGTTCAAACCTGAGGCCTTAAATAGAAACACACAAGTATCTGATTGAAGGAACTTCTGCAGAGTCCTGGTTCTAGAACATGATGATAGAATTATAGACAAACTTTAACAAAAGCTGCCTGAGAGTTTACAGGTTTTTATGTTGGATTTCTTCAGTAATTTAAATGAATTATCAGCAATAATCAAGTGTTCATTTGATGAACTTCATTTCCTAAAACATCCAGAATTGGAGCTCATATCTTTGGCAGCTGTAAAGTTTCTGCTCCTTCAAAGTTCACAACACAATGAATTAATTCCTAAAACACTCTCAATGCTGGAGAGCATTTGTGATGCTGAAGCAGTGACCAGTTTTTCTGTTTCTTCTCTGGAGATGCACAATGAGGGACGTCTGCAGAGACTGAGAAAGAGTCTCACCACATCCTGACATGAGGAAAAAGACTTTTTGAAGACTACAATGAGAAAAACTATCAGACAGCAGACGGCTGCATTCAAGGTGGACTCTGAACATTTGATCTGGAACAGGAATTCAATAACGGCAGCATGAGCTTCATTTCAGTCTGTAGCTGCTGAATTCATGGATGAATCATCTGGCACTAGAGAGGAAGACCATCAAACATCCACGTCAGCTGATGGAGGTCCAAGAGTCTCACCAACCAACCAACCTACAGAGTGAAGACCTCGAATCTGATTGGACGGCCTCTTATTCAGCCACGTGTGAACAAATGCCTCTAAGTTGATTTGTTTTCTAAAATAAATCTAGTTTGAGTCCTAATCTATGCCTGTGTTTGCTTCTTTACACCGCTGTTAACAGTTTAGGCTGGTAGATTGTTCCAGATAAGACAAGATACTTCAGAGCCGTTCTAACACAAGCCTGACAGGAAGAACTCCAACAGCTACTGAATGTTCCTGTGGTCCCCTCAAGGCTACAGGAGGAGTCCTACGAGGACGAGCCGGTCCACCTGATGGCAGCCAGTCGCTGCGGTTCAAAGCCAACACCGACTACATGGACTTCTACTGGAACACATGGAGGCCTTCAAACCGGACCAACAAGTTCAGCGACTCCCCGACTCGTGGGTCTGAGGACGCTGCCGAGCCTTGGCCCAGCCGGCCTCCTGTCTGTGGGTGTTTGAGTGCTGAGAGGTTTGTGGATGTATGTGAACGTGTCTGTGTTGAAACAGCAGCTTTGGACTCAGTAACGCTGGGAAAAACCAAGAGCTCCTTTATTTGTGACTTCCACTAAAAAACTGATGAAAATAAGTTTGCCAGGGTTCTGACTGATAACAGATTATTAAATAATGAAAATAATCGTTTAAATATTCCTTTAAACAATCCTTTTAGGTCTACATTTCCTTTACATTGACTTCTTGGTATATGTACAAGTATTTTGGGTGGAATATACCATTAAGCCCTATGTTCAAGGGTTCTTCTGGGAATATACCATTAAACCAACCTTTTAGGTAAATGTTCCAGGATGTTGGGTAGAGTATACCATCAGATAAACCTTTTAGGTCTACATTGGAAGATTTTAGAGTAGAATATTACTCCAAACTATCCTTTAGGTCTACATTTAAGGTGGAATACTCCTTTACACCAAGAGTTTTTGGTCTGCATTGAAAGATTTTAGGTGAAATATTCCTTTGAATGAACTTCTTAAGTTTATGTTCAAGGATGTTGGGTGGAATACACCATCAGACCAACCTCCAAGGTCTACAGTAGTGAATTTTAGGTGGAATATACCATTAAACTCACCTTTTAGGTCTACACTGGACGATTTTAGGTGGAATTTTCTTCCAAACCGTCTTTTAGTCTACATTTAAGGATGTTTAGGATGGTATATTCTTCCAAACCTACTTCTCAGGTCTACATTTCAGGTGGAATATTCCTCCATACTAACTTTTTTGGTCTACACTGAAGGATTTTTTCTAAACCACCCTTTCAGGTCTATATTTGAGGTTTTAGGTGGACTATTCCTTTTAACCAGCCCCTCAGGTCTCTTTGAGGATATTGGATGGAATACTAAGTTAAATCAACATTTTAGGTGCATGTCCAAGGATTTTTGGTGGAATGTTCCTTTAAGGTGGATGTTTGAGGACCTTATAGGTGGAATACTTCCTGAAACCAACCTTTTAGGTCAACATTCAAAGATTTAAGGTGGAATATTCCTTTAAACCAACCTAAATTTCATGTTTTGATCATTATCAAGTGAGAAACCTCAATCCAGACTCCTCATAATGACGTTTGAGATTTATGCTGCTGTTATTTGTTTAGTCCAGACTAAATGACAGAAATCCACAACTGTAATTTTATTTCAGGACTCGGTTATTAAATGTCAAAACAATCCATGTGACTCTAAAAACTCAACAGCTTTACAAACTCTAAGATTAAACTCTCCACAAGGATCCAAAATAAGTTGGACTTCTACATGAGAGCTTTAATTATTCTTCATCTACTTCCTGAAAAGTTTGGTCAATAAAAAAGACAAAAACTAATATTTTCAGCTGAACTAAAGAAAGACTTTGTGATTTTTCTGCTCACATGTTGTGTTGTTGTAAACTTACTCTTTCAAATAAATAGCTGCCTAACCCCCTGGAAACCAGCGTCTGTCCTGTTTTTGTGTTGCTCCTCGGCGACCTTAGACAGCCGGGTCGTAATGTTTTTTGAGCAACACACCATACTATGACATTTTTACAATGAGGGTTCTACTATGGAACCAGTTTGACATGTTCAGGTGTTCTTTGTGTGAAAACAGAGATTTCAGGTATCAGAAGGTGGTTTTCAACTTTCTTTGTTAACTTTCTGCTTCAACTTTAAATTAAATTTCCTTCACTAACCCAGCCCTCTGGACTCCCAGTAAGCTGTGTTCCTATTGGCTGTCCAGGTGGCTGCTTGGTGTTATCAGGAACACCTGAGCAGCTCAGTGTCTTCCTGCTTTATCTGGCAGCAGTCAAACATTTCCTCTGCTTCTGTTCACCACTGAACCGGGTTTGGCTCCGTTGCTTCAGTTTGTTCTTTAGGTGTTGGCTTGCAGCTTCCAGCAGTAAAATCATCTTTAATGTGTTTCTTGGTGTGTTTTAGGGCTTTGTGCTGGATAGTCGTCTTGGTAAATGTGGTTCTTTAGCCACAGTTGGCACATGGTGCTAATGTGTGCAGTGATTAGTGGATTTGCTGCAGCTGAGTTGTGTCTTTATCTTGGCTGTAGTGAGTCTTTAGAGGTTTTTGGTCAGACACATTCTGTATTCTTGTTTGAGAACCAACATTGGTTGTCCAGAAGGTAAGAGTTCCTGTCCTGATTCTCTGTTCTCAGAGGTTCTCTGGTAGGCTGCAGGAGACTTTAGCGTTTGGGTTGTGCTAGTTTGGTTTTTGTACGGTTTCATTTGGAGGACTATCTTGAGGCTCCTCCATGTGGTTTAGTGAGGTTTTCTGGAACAGTTCTACAAAGCAACCTGCAGCAGAAGAGGCTTTGAGAGTTTTTAGGAAGTTCTGGAGAGCAGACTTTAGAGCAGCAGAAACATTTGTCAGCAGTTTGAGCAGGAGAAGGTGAGCTTCAGAGTAGAAATGAGACAGAAACCTTCTTGACCCATGTAGTGAGGTCCTGTACCAAGAGTTTGAGCAGGTTGTGAAGAGTCTGTATTTCTTTGGTCTGAAAGCACAAGCAGAGGTGACTCATTAAAGCAGAAAACAGGAGATATTGTTGGTTCTTCTGTCGCTCTGCAGTTTCCTTAGACTAAATATCAAGTTTATATTTTAAATGATTTGCCATGTGAGCCCAAGAAGACTTCAATAAACTCCCTCCATCCCCTGGACACATCATATTTTATTACCACGTTAAATTTTTTTTTTTTTTTTTAATGTTTTTGAGTTTTAATCATAGTTTTAGCATAGTTTTTTTTTCTCTTTGCTTGTTTAATTTTGTCATCTGTGTAAAAGGTGCTAAACAAATAAAGTTGAATTGATAGACTGAATAATTGATTAACTCATGATTGTGACAACAGAAGTATTTTCATTGTGATTTAAGGGTTTATTTCATTTTTAAGGTTGAGATTAAAATCTTGACAGAAAAAGATTAAAGAAATAAACTACAGAACAAAAAGCAATTAAATCAAAGGAAAAAAATACAATAAAACTTTTAAAAAGTTTTATTATTAAATATTTTTAAATGTTTAATTATGGACAATATTTTATCTGTAATTTTGAATATTTGTATTTTAAAAATTTTGTTTAATTTCATAATGACATGTATCTTGTTTAATTTTCTCATTCAATATTTTGTCTGTTTAATATAATTTAATTGCATTTAATGTTTATCTATATTAAACAGACAAAATATTGAATTAGATAATTAAACAAGATACATGTCATTATGAAATTAAACAAAATTTTAAAAATACAAATATTCAAAATTACAGATAAAATATTGTCCATAATTAAACATTTAAAAAATACAATTAAATAAGAAGAACATTAAACATTAAAAAAAATACAAAACATTAGATTATTAAACCTTTAAAAAGACAAAATTCAATGAAAAAATTAAATGTTTAATTAGAAAATTACATCTTAAAGACAATAAAACTTCAAATAGGAATTAAACAGAAAATACAATGAAGCATTTAAAAAGAAAATTAAACATTAAAAGGTGGTAAAACATTTAAAAAGAAAAACCTTAAAGATTTAATCGAAAAATTAAATATTGGGAAAGAAAAGAAAAATTCAAAGAAGCCAATAAAACATTTGAAAAAACAATTAAACATTAAAAACACAAAACATTTTGAAATCAAATCAGACATTAGAAAAGAATAAAAGGTGAGAATAGAGCAAAACTAAATGTTTAAGAAGAATCAAACTAAAGACAAAACATTTGAAAAGACACCAGTTAGACTTTAGAAGATCAAATTAGACAGAAGAGACAATAAAACAATCAAAAAGAGCAGAAACAGATAAAGTTCTTGAAGCGTTTTCTAGTCTGAAACGAAAACATCAAGTTGTTTCTTCAAACATTTCCTCTTTCTATGTTCTTGGTTTGATTGTGGACAGATTTACAAAGAACTCATTTCAGAAAACTGCTTTCCAGATAAAGTCTGCTCGTAGTTGAAGGCATTTATCAAATGTTACCTTCTGATCTCCACAAACTTTACTGTTCAGTGAAGAGAATCAAAGTTTGTTGAGGATTTCTAAAAAACCCACAGGTGAAGGTCTGAGAAGAACTCAGATGGATGGTCTAAATGTGAAATCAAGCCTCATGGTCACAAGTTTTAAGGCTTCTGTTAACCAGAAAGTTCAAACTAACAGAGAAGTAATGAGAAACTTTTAAAATTTCAGTCCTCAGACTGTCTGAAGGTTCAAAGTAACAGAGAACTACTCAAGAACTTTCAAGATTTCAGTCCTCAGACTGTGGAAAGGTTCAAACTAACAGAGAACTACTCAGGAACTTAGAAGATATCAGTCCTTGGACTGTCTGAAAGTTTAATCTAACAGAGAACTACTGTGGGACCTAGAAAATTTCAGCCCTCAGACTGTCTGATGGTTCAAACTAACAAAGAACTACTCAGGAACTTAGAAGATATCAGTCCTTGGACTGTCTGAAAGTTCAGTCTAACAGAGAACTACTGTGGGACTTAGAAAATTTCAGCCCTCAGACTGTCTGAAAGCTCAGGTCCTGAGGACTCGGGAGGTCTGGAGGCTTGGAAAGTCTTGGAACTGAGGGTTCAACCCTCCAGCACAAAGGCTGAAGTCCAACCTCCTGAAAAAAACGGTCGAGTCGAGACTCAAGTTAAAAAAAAACTCGAAAACGACAAAAAATAGATGATAAATGCGCAAAAAAAAGAAGAATTAGTATCTGAGCGAATAGCTCAGGGGATAAGAAGACGGACTACCAAGTGGAAGGTCGCAGGTTCAAGACCCACCGCTGGCACTTTTCTTTCTTTGTCTTTGTCAGGATTTTGATAAAACTTAAGAAGGGTCTGGTCTTGAACCAGCGACCTGCAGCTCCACAGGCAAATCCTTAACTCACTGAGCTACAGATCAGATAAAAAGAAATAAATTCGTCGTCCCTTTGACATCGTAGTTGGTGAAGTGACCACGTGGGCGGAGCCAAGGCGGAGTCTGGGTGGAGTCAGGGCGGAGAGTAGGCGGGGAGGTGGGTGGCGGCCTCCCCCTCTACTCCCCCACCGCCCACCACACCTTCCCCCGCCCGACGAGTTCTTCGAGTCTCCACGAGTTCTTCGAGTCTCCACGGGTTTTCCTGAGTTTCTGGAGTTTCCACGAGGTCGGAGGCAGAACAAGTTGTCATGAAGAGGTGTTGAAGTCGGCCAGGATGGACTGACTTTTTACAGCGACTAGAAGGAAGACCACTAGAAGAGCAGGTCTTTAACCACCATCCATAAAATCCATGGAGTCGGCTCCAGAGAAATGAAAGAAGGTCAACTTTTATCAACCTCCACCCAGATGTTCAACTTGATATCTTTACCTTGACATTTTTAGCACCACAAACCTTTAGTATCACACTTTATTATCATTTATTAGGACTTTAATGGAATCCACCAGCAGATTTAGTTTTTGTTGACAAACTTTATTCTTGTCGTCGTGGGACTGCAGTATTTAAAACTGTTCCTTCTATTTGACCTCATGTTTATTAGTTTTAGTGGAGAAAGTTATTTTAGTTGTCGATTAGTCTCTTAAAAACCAAGTAATAAATTGGATTAGTCAAGAGGTTTAAATTTCTTACTTTGTCATATTTTAAATATGACAAAAAATATAAAAATAAAGTGTCTTGAGACAATTTGACCTGTAATTGGCGTTATATAAATAAAACTGAATTCAAATTGTATGTATGTTGTAATGTTGGAGTAATTCAGACATACATGTTGGAAAACACATTTTCTTTGTCCATTAATCTGTTGATTGTTTTCTCCAGTAATTCATTTCTTGTTTTGGTTTATAAAATGTCAAACCCAAATATATTCAGTTTACTGTCATAAAAACCAAAAAGATTTACATTCATGATGCAGGAATCAGGCAGTTTTTCACTTTTTATCTTAGTTTAGTCAGAAAGATAGTTGATAATGTGTGAATTGTTGCAGCTTGTGAGCCGTAGAAGGTTTTAATCTTTGGGGCCGAGTGTCAAAAAACATTTAGAAACCAACATCAACAAAACACTCAACAAAGATTTGAACATCATTTAAGGGAAATCCAACTTTTGCATGACAATGTCTAATTAAAGGACATTTATTTCCAATGTAAATGTGTGATATTCATCCTCTGGAGCTTTCTCTTCAGATCGTCTTCCACCTGCACTGGTTTGGTCGGGAGCATGTGCAACAAACATTTGAAAAACTGCACTTTAACATCAATGAATGACACTGAAGTTTAATCTCTACATAAATGAGACTGAGTCTGGATGTGCTGCTCTGTCATTAACTCCTAAGTTTAGGGAAAGCTCAAACAAAAGAGGACAGTTCAGATAAGACTTGAGAATGAGCTTATTTTGAACAAACATCTCAGACTTTCTGAGCTTCAGCACCTCTAGCAAGATATTTTAACAACAAGCAACTCAAGAGATCCAGAAGTTGGAGAGAGTTAGCTTTAGCTGAGCCAAAGAACATGTGGGATGCTAACCTAGCAAACATTTCAGACTTTTCTCTGTGAATTCTGAGAAATAATTTACTATTTAATGACAGAGCTACACATCTTAACTCAGTCTCATGAAAACAGACTCTAATTCAGTGTCATCCATCCATATTAAAGTGCAGTTACCCAAAATGTTTGTTGCATGAGCTCCAACAAAACCTGTCCAGGTAGAAGGCCACTTTGACAAACAGGAAGTGGAAGATTCCAAGCAGTTTTTTGAAGGGGGAACCAGACTGTACTAAGTGTGGTCGAGTATAGAGGGGTGTTTTGTGGGTTTTTAAGGCTGATAATGATTATTACTGAGACATTTGGAGTCGATATTCATTTGCAGTAAATGAAAGTATTTAAAATCTTGGAGTTAAACTTACAAGAACACAAACTCTAACAGGAAGCTTTGTTGATACGTTTTTGTTTTGTTTACAGATGTTAAGTTAAAGGAGTTTTATTCGTGACGTATAACCAATCAAATCATTCCAGAAGACAGAGCGACCACAGGTAGATAAAGGTTCAGAGCCAAAGTAGCGCCATTTTTAAATGTATTTATTACCGTAAATCAGTAAAAAAATAG